>NW_025110944.1:600000-762879 GCF_015476425.1 Leptopilina heterotoma | reverse complement strand
ATTCGTGGTGTAGTGTGCTTACTACTTCAAAATTTTAAATAAAATTCTCGATTCTTTCGTCTCATTGTGTTATGGCTCAGTCCCCTACTAAAATCTCTGTTTTTTAGAAGATTGGAATTATTAAATTTAGAAGAAATAAATTTTTATTCTCGTTTTTACCAAATTTTGATTGTCTGATGGCATTCGGGTGGAGGTGCTACTACTTAAAAATTAAAATAAAATTCTCTATTCTTCAGGATTGTGTAGGGCTCGGTCCCTACTAAAACTTTGGTGATTTTAAGAAGATTGGAATTATTAAATTTGGCAGAAATAAATTTTTATTCTCGTTTTTACCAAATTTTGATTGTCTGATGGCATTCGGGTGGAGGTGCTACTACTTAAAAATTAAAATAAAATTCTCTATTCTTCAGGATTGTGTAGGGCTCAGTCCCTACTAAATCTCTGGTGATTTTTAGAAGATTGGAATTATTAAATTTAGAAGAAATAAATTTTTATTCTCGTTTCTACCAAATTTTGATTGTCTGATGGCATTCGGGTGGAGGTGCTACTACTTAAAAATTTAAATAAAATTCTCTATTCTTCAGGATTATGTAGGGCTCAGATCCTACTAGATGTCTAGTGAGTTTCAGAAGATTAGAATTATTATATTTGGAAGAAATAAATTTTTATTCTCGTTTTTACCAATTTTTGATTGTCTGATGGCATTCGGGTGGAGGTGCTACTACTTAAAAATTTAAATAAAATTCTCTATTCTTCAGGATTGTGTAGGGCTCAGTCCCTACTAAAACTTTGGTGATTTTAAGAAGATTGGAATTATTAAATTTGGCAGAAATAAATTTTTATTCTCGTTTTTACCAAATTTTGATTGTCTGATGGCATTCGGGTGGAGGTGCTACTACTTAAAAATTAAAATAAAATTCTCTATTCTTCAGGATTGTGTAGGGCTCAGTCCCTACTAAATCTCTGGTGATTTTCAGAAGATTGGAATTATTAAATTTAGAAGAAATAAATTTTTATTCTCGTTTTTACCAAATTTTGATTGTCTGATGGCATTCGGGTGGAGGTGCTACTACTTAAAAATTTAAATAAAATTCTCTATTCTTCAGGATTGTGTAGGGCTCAGATCCTACTAGATGTCTAGTGATTTTCAGAAGATTAGAATTATTATATTTGGAAGAAATAAATTTTTATTCTCGTTTTTACCAAATTTTGATTGTCTGATGGCATTCGGGTGGAGGTGCTACTACTTAAAAATTAAAATAAAATTCTCTATTCTTCAGGATTGTGTAGGGCTCAGTCCCTACTAAATCTCTGGTGATTTTTAGAAGATTGGAATTATTAAATTTAGAAGAAATAAATTTTTATTCTCGTTTCTACCAAATTTTGATTGTCTGATGGCATTCGGGTGGAGGTGCTACTACTTAAAAATTAAAATAAAATTCTCTATTCTTCAGGATTGTGTAGGGCTCAGTCCCTACTAAATCTCTGGTGATTTTAGAAGATTGGAATTATTAAATTTAGAAGAAATAAATTTTTATTCTCGTTTCTACCAAATTTTGATTGTCTGATGGCATTCGGGTGGAGGTGCTACTACTTAAAAATTTAAATAAAATTCTCTATTCTTCAGAATTGTGTAGGGCTTAGTCCCTACTAAAACTCTGGTGATTTTTAGAAGATTGGAATTATTAAATTTGGCAGAAATAAATTTTTATTCTCGTTTTTACCAAATTTTGATTGTCTGATGGCATTCGGGTGGAGGTGCTACTACTTAAAAATTAAAATAAAATTCTCTATTCTTCAGGATTGTGTAGGGCTCAGTCCCTACTAAATCTCTGGTGATTTTTAGAAGATTGGAATTATTAAATTTGGCAGAAATAAATTTTTATTCTCGTTTTTACCAAATTTTGATTGTCTGATGGCATTCGGGTGGAGGTGCTACTACTTAAAAATTAAAATAAAATTCTCTATTCTTCAGGATTGTGTAGGGCTCAGTCCCTACTAAATCTCTGGTGATTTTTAGAAGATTGGAATTATTAAATTTAGAAGAAATGAATTTTTATTCTCGTTTTTACCAAATTTTGATTGTCTGATGGCATTCGGGTGGAGGTGCTACTACTTAAAAATTAAAATAAAATTCTCTATTCTTTAGGATTGTGTAGGGCTCAGTCCCTACTAAATCTCTGGTGATTTTTAGAAGATTGGAATTATTAAATTTAGAAGAAATAAATTTTTATTCTCGTTTTTACCAAATTTTGATTGTCTGATGGCATTCGGGTGGAGGTGCTACTACTTAAAAATTAAAATAAAATTCTCTATTCTTTAGGATTGTGTAGGGCTCAGTCCCTACTAAATCTCTGGTGATTTTCAGAAGATTGGAATTATTAAATTTGGCAGAAATTAATTTTTATTCTCGTTTTTACCAAATTTTGATTGTCTGATGGCATTCGGGTGGAGGTGCTACTACTGAAAAATTAAAATAAAATTCTCTATTCTTCAGGATTGTGTAGGTCTCAGTCCCTACTAAATCTCTGGTGATTTTTAGAAGATTGGAATTATTAAATTTAGAAGAAATAAATTTTTATTCTCGTTTTTACCAAATTTTGATTGTCTGATGGCATTCGGGTGGAGGTGCTACTACTTAAAAATTAAAATAAAATTCTCTATTCTTTAGGATTGTGTACGGCTTAGATCCTACTAGATGTCTAGTGATTTTCAGAAGATTAGAATTATTATATTTGGAAGAAATGAATTTTTATTCTCGTTTTTACCAAATTTTGATTGTCTGATGGCATTCGGGTGGAGGTGCTACTACTTAAAAATTTAAATAAAATTCTCTATTCTTCAGGATTGTGTAGGGCTCAGTCCCTACTAAATCTCTGGTGATTTTTAGAAGATTGGAATTATTAAATTTAGAAGAAATAAATTTTTATTCTCGTTTTTACTAAATTTTGATTGTCTGATGGCATTCGGGTGGAGGTGCTACTACTTAAAAATTAAAATAAAATTCTCTATTCTTCATGATTGTGTAGGGCTCAGTCCCTACTAAAACTCTGGTGATTTTAAGAAGATTGGAATTATTAAATTTGGCAGAAATAAATTTTTATTCTCGTTTTTACCAAATTTTGATTGTCTGATGGCATTCGGGTGGAGGTGCTACTACTTAAAAATTAAAATAAAATTCTCTATTCTTCAGGATTGTGTTGGGCTCAGTCCCTACTAAATCTCTGGTGATTTTTAGAAGATTGGAATTATTAAATTTAGAAGAAATAAATTTTTATTCTCGTTTTTACCAAATTTTGATTGTCTGATGGCATTCGGGTGGAGGTGCATCTACTTAAAAATTTAAATAAAATTCTCTATTCTTCAGGATTGTGTAGGGCTCAGTCCCTACTAAATCTCTGGTGATTTTTAGAAGATTGGAATTATTAAATTTAGAAGAAATAAATTTTTATTCTCGTTTTTACCAAATTTTGATTGTCTGATGGCGTACGGGTGAACCTGCTACTACTAAAAAATTAAAATAAAATTCTCTATTCTTCAGGATTGTGTTAAGCTCAGTCCCTCCTAAAACTCTGGTGATTTTCAGAAGATTGGAATTATTAAATTTGGCAGAAATAAATTTTTATTCTCGTTTTTACCAAATTTTGATTGTCTGATGGCATTCGGGTGGAGGTGCTACTACTTAAAAATTAAAATAAAATTCTCTATTCTTCAGGATTGTGATAAGCTCAGTCCCTACTAAAACTCTGGTGATTTTCAGAAGATTTGAATTATTAAATTTGGCAGAAATAAATTTTTATTCTCGTTTTTACCAAATTTTGATTGTCTGATGGCGTACGGGTGAACCTGCTACTACTAAAAAATTAAAATAAAATTCTCTATTCTTCAGGATTGTGTTAAGCTCAGTCCCTCCTAAAACTCTGGTGATTTTCAGAAGATTGGAATTATTAAATTTGGCAGAAATAAATTTTTATTCTCGTTTTTACCAAATTTTGATTGTCTGATGGCGTACGGGTGAACCTGCTACTACTAAAAAATTAAAATAAAATTCTCTATTCTTCAGGATTGTGTTAAGCTCAGTCCCTCCTAAAACTCTGGTGATTTTCAGAAGATTGGAATTATTAAATTTGGCAGAAATAAATTTTTATTCTCGTTTTTACCAAATTTTGATTGTCTGATGGCATTCGGGTGGAGGTGCTACTACTTAAAAATTAAAATAAAATTCTCTATTCTTCAGGATTGTGTTAAGCTCAGTCCCTACTAAAACTCTGGTGATTTTCAGAAGATTTGAATTATTAAAATTGGCAGAAATAAATTTTTATTCTCGTTTTTACCAAATTTTGATTGTCTGATGGCATTCGGGTGGAGGTGCTACTACTTAAAAATTAAAATAAAATTCTCTATTCTTTAGGATTGTGTACGGCTTAGATCCTACTAGATGTCTAGTGATTTTCAGAAGATTAGAATTATTATATTTGGAAGAAATGAATTTTTATTCTCGTTTTTACCAAATTTTGATTGTCTGATGGCATTCGGGTGGAGGTGCTACTACTTAAAAATTAAAATAAAATTCTCTATTCTTCAGGATTGTGTTGGGCTCAGTCCCTACTAAATCTCTGGTGATTTTTAGAAGATTGGAATTATTAAATTTAGAAGAAATAAATTTTTATTCTCGTTTTTACCAAATTTTGATTGTCTGATGGCATTCGGGTGGAGGTGCTACTACTTAAAAATTAAAATAAAATTCTCTATTCTTCAGGATTGTGTTAAGCTCAGTCCCTACTAAAACTCTGGTGATTTTCAGAAGATTTGAATTATTAAATTTGGCAGAAATAAATTTTTATTCTCGTTTTTACCAAATTTTGATTGTCTGATGGCATTCGGGTGGAGGTGCTACTACTTAAAAATTAAAATAAAATTCTCTATTCTTCATGATTGTGTTGGGCTCAGTCCCTACTAAAACTCTGGTGATTTTCAGAAGATTGGAATTATTAAATTTGGCAGAAATAAATTTTTATTCTCGTTTTTACCAAATTTTGATTGTCTGATGGCATTCGGGTGGAGGTGCTACTACTGAAAAATTAAAATAAAATTTTCTATTCTTCAGGATTGTGTAGGGCTCAGTCCCTACTAAATCTCTGGTGATTTTTAGAAGATTGGAATTATTAAATTTAGAAGAAATAAATTTTTATTCTCGTTTTTACCAAATTTTGATTGTCTGATGGCATTCGGGTGGAGGTGCTACTACTTAAAAATTAAAATAAAATTCTCTATTCTTCAGGATTGTGTTGGGCTCAGTCCCTACTAAATCTCTGGTGATTTTTAGAAGATTGGAATTATTAAATTTAGAAGAAATAAATTTTTATTCTCGTTTTTACCAAATTTTGATTGTCTGATGGCATTCGGGTGGAGGTGCATCTACTTAAAAATTTAAATAAAATTCTCTATTCTTCAGGATTGTGTTGGGCTCAGTCCCTACTAAATCTCTGGTGATTTTTAGAAGATTGGAATTATTAAATTTAGAAGAAATAAATTTTTATTCTCGTTTTTACCAAATTTTGATTGTCTGATGGCATTCGGGTGGAGGTGCATCTACTTAAAAATTTAAATAAAATTCTCTATTCTTCAGGATTGTGTAGGGCTCAGTCCCTACTAAATCTCTGGTGATTTTTAGAAGATTGGAATTATTAAATTTAGAAGAAATAAATTTTTATTCTCGTTTTTACCAAATTTTGATTGTCTGATGGCATTCGGGTGGAGGTGCTACTACTTAAAAATTAAAATAAATTTCTCTATTCTGCAGGATTGTGTAGGGCTCAGATCCTACTAGATGTCTAGTGATTTTCAGAAGATTAGAATTATTATATTTGGAAGAAATAAATTTTTATTCTCGTTTTTACCAAATTTTGATTGTCTGATGGCATTCGGGTGGAGGTGCTACTACTTAAAAATTAAAATAAAATTTTTTATTCTTCAGGATTGTGTAGGGCTCAGTCCCTACTGGATTTCTGGTGATTTTCAGAAGATTAGAATTATTATATTTGGAAGAAATAAATTTTTATTCTAGATGAAAATGAGTCCATATAACCTTCTTTTGAAAAATTGAAAATCGTTACGAATGCAAAGCTTCCTCAGGAGGAAGCAAAAATTGTTTAGAATTAAGCAAATTGATTAGAAATTACCAGAAGTGATGAAAGTTGATCAATTTGCTCAAACGTAATCAAACATAGTCAAAATTGACCAACAAAGAACAGAATTGTTCGAAAATGATGAAAATTTATCAGAAATGATCAAAATTGTCCAAGAGTGTTCAATAATGATCAGTAATAATAAAAGAAATGATCGAAAATAATTTAAAAAATTATCAAAAACAATCAATATTGATTTCAGGGTGTGAAGCGAACAGTCGAAGAGATTGAGGATCGAAAACTCCGTCTAATGGAACAATGCACTGCTCATAAGGAGGAGAACATGAGAATTTCACAATGTCTACAGGAATTTCTCGAGAAATATGCAAATCTACGATCATGGTTGAGCAGTATTGTCGAATCATTTCTACGTGGTCATCAGGATATGGGCAGTGATTTACGAATGGCAACGGATTTTTATCAATTACACTGTCAATTGTTGAATGACTTGGAGAAAAAAAGTTTCGAAGTACAAATGATCGATTGTAATGTGATGCAAAATGATGTGTTTCCAAATTTAGATTCAATTGTTCAACGTGATATTGACGAGAAAATGGAGGCTCTTCGTAATTCTTGGATTCTATCAAAGAAAGCACTCGAGGCACGCGTACGATTAGGTTCATTGTATGTTGATTTTCATCAGGCAGCTACGAATTTAGACGATGAACTCAATTTGTTTGAAATTGATCTCAAGAATAATGCGGAGAATTTGAATCAAGGGAAAATTGATCAACTTGAGGAGCGTTGGAGAAATTTGCAACCGTATTATTTACGTTTGACTGCAACTGGAAAAGCATTTTTGGATGAAGGGGAAAAAGTGAGATTTCTTTCTTTTTTGGTGATGAAAATTAAAGCTTTTGATTTACTGATTCAATTTTTTTGGAATTTTACAGATCACTGATTCTTATCTCGATGTGCCTAGAGCTTGTCTTTGTGTTGAAACAACTTTGGAACGATTTTCAACTCGGCAATTTACGATTACAAAGACCTGGGAGAATTGGCAGACGACAATTTCGATTTTGAAGGAGAGACGTGTTGAGAAGGAGAAACGATTGGAGGAAAGTACAAAGGTATTGGAATAATTTTCGAGTAATTTTTATTTAGAATTAGAAAATTTAGAGAAAATTTTGGTTCAGAATCAGATTTTTAAGTTGTGAAAAATTTATTTAATTTCTAGACTTTGGAGTGGGTTTCGAAATTTAGAGAGCAACTGTATCCAGTGATCACTTCCGAATCGACAGAACCTGCGATTATTCTTCACGATTTATCGAGTTCTCGATCACGTCTTCTTCCTGAATTGAATAAAGCTGTCTCGGAATTAGATGGAAGAATCAAAGGGATTGATGTTTTTGAACGTGGTATTTATTTACTTCTTCTATTCGCCTTGATCATTTCGAATTAAAATTAGAATTAGAATTAAAATCTAAGTCAAAGCGAGAATGAAAATTCGCGTTTGAATTTAAATTTTTCCAATTCAGGTGATGACTTCACTGATCAACAAATTAGGAATCAATTGTCACAAGTTTCAGAGCAATTACGATCAACTGCCGTTGATTATCAGACCCTCTTGGAATCACTGATCTCAGTTTTCGAGAATCTCTCGGAGGTGAATATTTCATTGATAATAATCATTAATATTTTTCTTTAATGACGAAAATATTCTTCTTTTAATTATGAAAACATTCTTCTTTAATGAAAAAAATATTTTTCATCAAAAAAATATTTTCTTTACTGAAGAACATTTCCTCTTGAATAAAAATAATTTTTCTCATCTCTATTTTTCTCTTTCTTCTTGTTCAGATTGAACGCAAGACTGATCAGCAAATCCGAAATCAAGACATTTCCCATCTCACTTATCAGCCAAAGGAAGCTGTTCGTGAAGTGAAGAATAAAATGGAACGTCATGAAATTGAATCAAAATCAATAACCGAAGCTATAACGAGAGTTGAATCAGAAATTGAGAATGTGATCCTGCGAATTGAGAGACAAGAGCCAGCTGATGCGGCTAGACAGGATATTCAAAAACTGAAACAAGCCTCTCATCATATCACTTCCGCCTGGAAATCCTCCTGGTCCACTGTGAAATCATCTCTGGTCAAGGATCTTCAAGTATCGACGCTCAGAGAAGAACTCGAAAAAATCGACAAAGAATTGAACGATCTCTTTGATCAATTGAAAATCATCAATGGCAATTTGGGAGAAAATTTACCATCAGCAATAAAAGCGTCGGAAAATTTTGTTCAATTCGAAAAAACCCTAATGGTAATTTACACGAGCAATAGAATCAATTTTTTATTATGTCGATTATGTAATTTCACTTCACTTCCCTTTCGATTTACACTTTTAATTCTATTTTCATTTTCTCTTTTAATTTTGTTTTAATTATTTTTTCACTTCCTTCAAATTTTTAATTTTCAGAGTATGGAAGCTAAAGTTGAATGCTTCATTGAGTCAATCGAGAGAAATATGCCAAAATATTCATCGATAATTCAACACGAATTATCATCTTTGGGAGAAAAAATGCAAAATTTAAAAACACAAACGGATGATATCAGAAATTGCAAGAATTTAAGTAGAGAATATTTTGAATTACTGGAAGAGACCAAGGACTGGTTTAAGGAAGGTAGCAAACTGTTGATAATTATTGCCAGAAAATCATCATCAGTCAAGTATCCACAAGAAGCAGTAGATATTTTGGACGACATTGATAAATTTCTAAAACCTGGCGAAGACAAACAGGAGAAGCGAATTGAACGTATTCGAGAATTGTCGACTAAAATTTTTGGTACGTTCTACAATAAAATTCTCAATCTATATCGAAATTAAAAACTTAATCTAAATTTTAAACTTAATAAACTAAAAGTGAAAACTAAATCTAAATTAAAAAATTTAATAAACTAAAATTTAATACTAAATCCAAATTTAAAACTTAATAGACTAAAATTGAAAACTAAATGCAAATTTAAAACTTAATAAACTAAAATTGAAAACTAATCAAAATTTAAACAAAGGTTCTAATACTTTATGAGTATTAATTAATTTTTATTGAACTGAATTTCAGGAACGGACAGGTTACCACAATTTAACGAATTGGTGATTGAGAATCGCAAAGTTCTCGACACGTTTGCAATAGTATCGTCCGAATTACGAACTCTGGTGGAAAATTTAAAGAAAGGGGAATATCTTCGCGTGAAAATGGAACAGGACGAGGTTGATGCCAAATTAGAGGAAGCAAATAAGGAAACGATTCAAGTTAACGCCTCTGAAGTTGAAAGCACACGAAAAATAATCGAAGCACCGAAAGAAACTATTTTGCCAAAAATCCAAATCGATAGCGAACGACATCAACAAACCGCTCAAACAGAAACGACAAATATAATCGACGAACGACTAATTAAAGAAACTATTCTCAAAGAAACATCAGCCATCACAACAAAGGAAATTCATATCCTTCAAAAGGTTCAAATTTCTTCCTTATCCTTTCTTCAGAAATTTTTCAATTTCTAAAAAAATAAATTAATTTTTTGAATGAACTTAAGAAAACAATTAAATCATTAAAATAATTTACTTTAATTAAAGTGAATTAATTTAATTTATTTCAATTAAAGTAAATTGTTAATTTACTTTAATTAAAGTAAATTATTTTAATGGCTACATTTTAAAATATTAAAAACCATTTTTTTTATCTATTTCATTTCTATTGTTAAATATAAATTAATTTCTAGACTGAATTTGAGAAGACAATGGAACCAATAGTACAAGTTGATGGAGAAAATGAACAAATTGAATTAAAGAAGGAATTTTCACAACTTTTGGAAATTCCACGATTCACTGTAAAATTGGATAATGCAATAATACAGGAGGGTGAGCAGTATGTATTTAAATGTCACGTGGTGGGCATACCGGAACCGGAAATTTGTTGGCATAAAGATGGAATGTCGATAATCAATAATCCTGATTATTTGACTGATTACAATCAGGGGACTTGTACACTAACTATTGAAGAAACATTCACTGAGGATTCGGCTAAATTCACCTGTAAAGCTACCAATGAAGCTGGATCAGCTGAGACTGAAGCTATATTGACTGTGAAAGGTTTGTATTTTTTTTTAATTTTCGTTTTCCAAATAATCAGAATAATAATTAGAATTAGAAATGGAAATAAGAGTCCAAATTAGAATTAGCGTTAGAATTAGAATTTGAGTCAGAGTTATAACTTGAATTAGAATTAAGTTTCGAATTGGAATTAGTCAAAACTAGAATTAGAATTGAATTAAAATTAAAAGCGAATTAGAATTGGATGAGACTTATAAACAGAATTGGAATCGAAAGTAGAATTGGAATCGGAGTCGAATTAGAATTAGAATAGGAATTATACTCAGAATTAAAATTAACTTTTCAATTAAAATTGGAATCAGAGTTATAAATTGAATTAAGAATTAAATTTAGAATTAGAATCGGTCAAAACTAGAATTAGAATTTAATTAGAATTAAAACTGAATTAGAATTAGAAGAGAAATATAATTCAGAATTGGAATTAGAAGAGAAGTATAATTCAGAATTGGAATTAGAATTAGAATTGAAATCAAAATTCACAATCAGAATTAGCGTTAGAATTAAAATTAGATCTAACAATTATAACTAGAATCAAAATTAGAATTGGAGTCGGAGTCAAAATTGAAATTAAATTAGAATCAGAATTTTATTCAGAATCATAGTCCGAATTAGAATTAGCACTGGAATTGGAATTAAAATTAAAGTGAGAATTAAAATTAGAATTTCAATATCTACAACTTCAAAGTAACTTCAACTTTGATCATCCAACATGTTTGGAGCATCAAAATTTCCTTTAGCTTAACAATTTTTAGCTTCAAAAATCCTTTTAGCTTTAAAAAGTTTTGGTTCCAAAAATATCTTCATCTTTAAAATGTTCTCATCTTCAATGAAAATATAGCACTGAATTCAAATAAAATTTTCCAGAAACTGCAGCCGAAGATCTTCCAAGAGCTCCGAATTTCATAAAAGAACTTCAATCATCAATAACAACTGAAGGATCTGCCTACGAGTTGAATTGTAAAGTAGACGGAAATCCATTGCCAACCGTTCTCTGGTACAAGAACGAAACTAATATTGATAATTCACCGGACTACATCATCACGTACAATAATGGCGAGGGAATATTGAAATTTGAGCAAATATTCATGGAAGATCAGGCTAAGTACACTTGTAAGGCGACAAATCGTTTGGGTGATGCTTCCACTTCCTGTTTCTTGACCATTCAACGTGAGTTGAATTTTTTCATCAAAGTTTAGACTATAATAGTTTTTTTCAGCATTTATTATTTATTACTAGTATTAATTTTTCTTTATATTAATTCTGATTCCTCGTGGAGAAAGCTTTTTTTGTTATTATTAATTTGGATTACTATTAATTTTTATTATTGTTAGTATTTATATTTATTATTATTTTTTTAAACAATTATTTAAAAAAATGTTTCAGCACGAGTGGAGAAAATGGAAGAAACACAAAAACCGGAAATCACTCTTGCTCCGGTGGATGTAGAAGCAAAAAGTGGAGAGAAGATACAATTGGATTGCGAGGCAACTGGAAAACCGGTGCCGGACTTCAAGTGGATGATTGATGGAAGACCAGTCGAAGAGACTAGTGATCTGAAGGTGAATGATTCTGGATTTCAATGATCAATGAGTGAAAAAGAATTTATTCTTTGATAAATACTTTTTTTGTTTCTTCCTTCATTGATTATTCTGTTTTCTTCATTTTTATTTCTTCTCTTTTTTGCTTTATTCGTTTTCATTATTATTTTATCATCATTTTCGTTTCTTCATTAGTTTACTTCTTCTATTTCTTCATCTTGTTTTCTTTCTTCAATTTTTTCTTTATTTCTTTCTTCGTTTTCTTCTTCATTTCCCTCTTTATTTCTTTCTTCATTTCTTCTTTATTTGTTTATTCATTTCTTTCTTTATTTTCTTCTTTATTTCTTTCTTTATTTCTTCCTTCATTCATAAAGAAGGAAATGAAGAAAGAATAAAGTAGGAAATGAAGAAAGAAATAAAGTAGTAAATGAAGCAGAAAGAAATAAAGTAGGAAATGAAGAAAGAAATAAAGTAGGAAATGAAGAAAGAAATAAAGCAGGAAATGAAGAAATAAATATAGAAGGGAATGAAGAAAGGAATAAAGAAGAAGAAAGGAGAAGAATGAAACGATTATTCAATATTCATAGTAAAAATTAAAAAAAAAATGATTCAATATTGAAAATTGATTGATCGTGACAGTTAATTGTTGCCAATGTTGTTGATCCATCAGTTAAAATCGATGTGATTCAAAGCAGTATTTTTAGCGACTTTCAAACACAATGGTATGCGCGTCTCATGCAAAAGAAACAAAACAAATAGAGATTTAATTGTAGACAAGAGAAAATAATCTTCTCAAGGTCCACTCAATACCCTTTGCGCAGATCGACACGAATGGAGGGAGATCGAGTCTCAGCATTGCCCAAGTATTACCAAAAGACACCGGAAGTTATTCAGTGATTGTGAAAAATTCCTCTGGTGAAATTACTGCTAATTGTAAAATTTCTGTGAAAACACCACAAATACCAGTGAATGATACAAATAGTTCGGGCGCATTATTTACTGATATGGAGCCAATGGTGCCCAGTATTCAACTTCCGCTCAAGGATGTTCAAATCAAGGAGGGAGAGAGTGCTCGATTGGATTGTATTATTGTTGGACATCCTGAACCCGAGGTACTGTTTTTTTAGGCACAAATTTTTTGGAGAGGTTGATGATGATGATTAGATTAATGTTGATGACGATATTGTGTTGATGATGATTAAGATGACGTTTCTTGTAATAATGATTGTCAAGATGATCAAGATTCTTGTATTTACGATTATCAAGATGATCAAGATCCACAGAATGATCAAGTTCCTTCCATTGATGATGATCGAGTTGATCAAGATTCTTGTATCGATGTTCGATGATGATAAAAATTGATTCAATGATGATGATTATTATTTTGTTGACGATCAAGATCAAGATTCTTGAATCAATGATGATAAAGATTCTTGTTCCATTGATAATCAACATTTTTCCATTAATTATGATGATGATAAAAAAATCTTGTGTCGATAGTGATGAAGACTATTCTGTTCATGATGATGATGATGATGATCAAGATTTTTCTAACGATGATCATAACGATTTTTGAGTTGACGGTGACAAAGATTCTTGTATTGATCATAATCAAAATTCTTGTATCGATAATAATCATGATTCTTTTATTGATGATGATAAAGATTGGTAATCAAGATTCTGGTACCAATGACAATGAAGACTTTTGTCCTATTGATGATTAATTTTTTTTGTGTTGATCATGATGATGATCAACATTCTTGTAACGAGGATGATAAAGATTCTTGTGTCGACGGTGACAAAGATTCTTCTACTGATCATGATCAAGATTTTTTTATTGATAGTGATAAAGATTTTTGTGACGTTGGTGATCAAGATTCTTGAATCATTGATGATACAGAATTTTGTTCTATTGATGATCAATATTTTCGTATTCGTGATGATCAAGATTCTAGAATCAACAATGATCAAGATTCTAGTATCGATAGTGATACAGATTCTAGAATCAATAATGATCAGTTTTCTCGTGCTGTTGGTGATGAAAATTATTGTATCGATGATGATCATTTCATCAATCTTTGATAATAATAATAATCATGATAAAAATAGAAATCAATCCTGGATTGTTCAAAAATAATAACCACCATGATACGAATGGTGATCATTCCTTGATCCTTTAGTATTAATCGTCATCATAATGACATCAATGATCGTTTCCTGATAGTTCAATAAATTATTATTGATCATAATCAACATCATAATGACAACAGTATTATTCCTTGATCATTCAATAATAACAATGATCATAATGACAGTTGTGCCAATAATGACAATGATTAATAATTTCTTCGTAGTCCAATTATAAAAGTCATGGTAACGGTAATGGTGATCATTCTTTTGACGCAGGTCATTTGGTACCACGATGATCGGCCTGTGAAGGAATCAGCCGACTTTCAATTACTCTTCCAAGGAGACAGGTGCTCATTGGTCATCCACGAGGCTTTTTTGGATGATTCAGGTCTCTACAAAGTTGTCGCCATCAATTCCAGCGGCGAGGCTTCCAGTGATTGCTCACTGTCAATTTCACGTGAGTTCATTTCCACCTCTTTACCAAAAAAAATCATTTTTACCTTTTCCTTTCTTAAACTATTAATCCACAGCTCCAAATTAATTTCAATCTGATGATTAATAAACCAAATTAATATTTTCGTAAGAAATATACTTTAAATGATCTCTAAAATATTCTCGTTATCAAATACAGCGAGAGAATCGAAACAAAAATCCGAATCACCACCTGTATTCGTCAAATTGCTGACTGATCTACTAGTGGCTGAAGGTGAAGAATCAGTCTTCGAGTGCTTAATAACCGGCGAACCGAAACCGGAAATCAAATGGTACCTGAATGGAGATGAAATTGTTGAAAACGAAAGGATCAAGGTAATGATGTTGATAATGATAATGATGATAATATTGATAACGATAATAATTATGATGTAGATAATAATAATGATAATGTTGATCATGATGATCATAATGATGATAATGTTGATCATGATGATCATAATGATGATAATGTTGATCATGATGATCATAATAATGATAATGTTGATCATGATGATCATAATGATGATAATGTTGATCATGATGATCATAATAATGATAATGTTGATCATGATGATCATAATGATGATAATGATGATCATAATTATCTGAGTAATTTTTCGATGGAAAGAATTTTAATTAAAATGAAATTGTTTGTAGATCACACAAGAGGAGAATGGTACGCACGTTCTGCGGATATCGTCCACTCTTCCGAATGATAAGGGAAATTATACTGCCAAGGCAACGAATCATCTTGGTGAAGCAAAGGCATTTGCTCGGCTAGTGGTTCGAGTTCTTGGGGATTTTCAAAAGAAGGACGAGTTTGTTCGAATGGAGGAAAAATTATTGGAACCGTCGTTCAAGGAGCGATTTGAAAATAAAAGCGTCATGGAAGGTGTACCTGTTAAATTCGAATGCATCGTGTCTGGAAAGCCTGTTCCCAAGGTAAATTTTATTTTGAAAGTCCTTCAAGTTAAGTAGATCTTCTATCATCACGACTATGATTAATATCATCATGATTATGATTACTATCATTAAGAGTATGATTACTATCATCAAGAGTATGATTACTTTCATCAAGAGTATGATGACTATCATCAAGAGTATCATTACCATCATCCTAATTATATTTACTATCACTACGAGTATGATTACCATCATCCTTATTATGATTAATATCATCATGATTACTATCATTACGAGTATGATTACCACCATCCTAATTGTGATTACTATCATCATGATCATGTTGATTAGTAATCACAATGATTTCTACCAACATAATCATAATGATAGTAATCGTGATGATAGAAATCATAATCAACCTTATAATCATAAGCATGAAGAAAATCATAATCATCATGATAGTAATCACAATAATTTCGATAACAATAATCATTAGATCATCTCTAGTCGATCATCATATGTTACCAAATAACTCAAATGCATCACAAAGCATAATGAAAAAACTATCAGATTTTTATGATTCGACGATTATCATCATTCTAATTTTATGATTATCGCGATCATGATAGTCATGATAAGAATGATGATCATATTATAAATTTAATATTATATTAATAAAGTGATCCTAGGGAATTATAAATAATAATAAATTGCCCTAGGGAAATAAACCTGCGAGTAAGGTAAATAACTTACTAATTAATACCCTAGGGCAATAATGGTCACTTTATTGACCGCTAGACTATAAAGAAGGACTTATGATAAGGAAAGAAATAAAAATATAAAAAATGAGAGTGAAAATCTTGTTACAGTTTGAAACAAAAATCCTAATTATTGATGACTTTAATGAATCTAAAAACCAGGAAATATTCTCAAGTAGCAATTATAAAACTGAAAGAATGCGAAATGAAGATTTCCGATGGCCAAGAAATTGACAGAGACATATTGCACTTTATTCTACATTCGTAGCATGCCAAAAAGAGCTCTTCACTGTTCTCTTATCCCATATATTCTATCTAGATCAATTCTTGTTCATCTAAGGCCAGTCGACTAAAAGTTCGTGCGAATCATGCTTCTATTGGTATTTTTTGTCTCACTAATTTTTGTAAGTAATCTCTCGCGTGTCTCTATTCATCTTTGGATTGGTCCACGACAATGTTTCACTTTTTCTTAGAAGGCAAGGGGGGGAGTGTCACGTGTTCAAAATATTATACTGTCATCTTCTATTCTACTCTTCCTATTATATACCTAAAATCTTATTTCCTACAAAATCCTACTTCTAAATTTTTTCTTTTGTTTATTTACTTTTTTTTGACTTTTTTCTTCTTTATCCTCTTTTTTTCCTCTTTTTTTCTTTTTTAATTTTAATACTAAATTATTCTCAATTAACGATCATATAATGATCCAAAAATAAGTGATTTTAATTATAAACTATCGCGGAAGTTGCTCCATTACATAATGTGTTGATTTGAAAAGAAAATGTTGATGTTTGAGAAAAATTTGCCACGTATTAAAAATATAAATACCTAAGTGAAATATTTTTTTTGGAATTAAAATGAAAAGTGATTGGAAGAAATTAAATTAAAATTTCAGATTCAGTGGCTATTCAATAATCGACCAGTGCATGGCAAGGATTTTTTGGTATCAGTCAGTGGAGAACGTCAGGTGTTAAGCATTCCACAAGCAGCGGAAACTCACAGTGGTATTATTTCCTGTGTTGCTGAGAACGCGACAGGAAAAGCTATTTGCAGCGCACAACTAGATGTTGGTAAGTGGAAAAAAAATCTGTTGTGTATATTTTTAATTTTTCCGTGGTTCAAATTTCATAAGAGAACTTTAACCTCTCGACCTACACTGATTTTTCTTCCTCCCTCATTGGCGTCAAATTAAAAAAAAATTTCAAATTTTCATCAGCAGTTGCTTTTTGATGTTATTAATAATTGATATTCAGGCTAATAATTGCACTGGAACAATTATTATTCATTATTATTAATCATAATTTAATAAATTATTAAACTTTTAATATGCTTTTAATCAACAGTCTAAAATTGAATCAGTTAATTGATATTTTAACTAATTTGAATCAGTGACTGTTGTTTTTGCTTTAAGATCAGTTCAAATTTACTGATTTATTAGTAGAACATTTATTTATTGATGAAATATACTCTGATTCAGATTTAGAGTGAAATAAATTTCAAATTATAAATAGAAAATTGTTTGACTGATGAATCAGTAAATTTTAACTGATTTGATTGAAAAAAATAGTCACTGATTTAAATCAGTTTAATCAGTAGGATTATTACCTATCATTTTCATAGAAAGAAAATTTCAGAAGAAATTGTAGAAAAACAGTAGAAAATGTTTACTGATAAATCAGTAAACTTTAACAGTTTTGATAGAAAAAAGTAGTTACTGATTAAAAGCAATTAAAATTTTTACTGATTCAGTCTATTCTTAACTGATTATTCGTCAAGGTTTAGTTAATCGGTCTGATTATTAATATTAAATTAATTATTTTTCACTAAATATTATTAAATATATTAATATGAATTCTGATTATTATTCAATATTAATATTTAACTTAATATTCGTTATTGATCAGCTAATCTATAAAAAGTAAAAAGTTTATCCCGTGATTATTAATGAATAATTGATTAAATGATTATTAAAAATTGATCAAATTATTTTCAAGAATGAATTAAATGATCAACAAGTGATTATTAAGAACCTGTTGAATAATTAAAAATTGATCAAATAATTAAGATTTGATGAACAATTTATCTAATATTCATCAAGAATTGATCAATTTATTATCAGCTGTTTATCTGACTAACTAGTTTCCAAGTTTTCTATTATTAAGAGTTTTCAATTCCCTTTGGATATTAGTTTACTAGTTTTTTAGTTTTCGGAATAAAAATTCCGAATTATCTGGTGATTTACGGAATAAATCACGTTGTTAGCATTTAATTAACTTCTTATCGGGTTATCATTACAAATCACCAATCAATAATTTAGTAATCAGTATTATTAATCATTGGCAAATACTCAGTCAGTTTTTAATCAGTAATGATCAATTATCAGTAATTACTAGTAATTAACAATTATCAGTAATTACTAGTAATTATCATTTACTACTAGTAATAATCAGTAATCATTCATTATCAATAACTACTAGTAATAATAATTAATAATCAATTATCAGTAACTACTAGTAATAATCAGTAATCATCAATTATTATCAGTAGGGGAATGTAGTCAAGGTTGGTCTACTGTCTAGGTAGGCCACTCGCGTTTTTTTGTCAAGTTCACTAGCGCCACATACGCGCATAATTGTCGAAGCTTGTCTTAGTGAAACCTAACTTTTTGTTCAATTACATTTTCGGAAAATAAAAAATTGTGTTTTCTGTGACGTCGGTACAAAAAAAGCTCAAAAAAAGTTTTGTGCATAATGTGAAAAACCATTAATAAAAGATAAAAAACAAATTGAATCGTCAAGGCAAGTATGCAGAAAATTTGTGGGACTCATGGTTGAAAGAAAAACAAAGTAAAAAATCGAATCCCGAAACGTATTTCTTTATGGTTACAACAATTCGGTAATGTTACTTACTGTCAAGGTTGGCCACTATGTGTTTAAAATGCGCAAAGATGAGGACGAGCTACTTCATTTGCAAAAACTGCAATTCTGTATAACTCATAATATAATTGATCATCTTATTAATATTTTTATTTAATTTTATTAATATTTTAGTGCAAAATTTTTTTTTATTTATATTTATTTTTTTATATTGTTTATTGTTATTATTTTGTTATTTCATTAAGTTACAAACTGTAAACAATAAAGAATCAATTTTCCGTAACTCCAAACATGTTATTTTATTTTTTAAAGATTAATGCCCTTTGAATTTTAACCCTTTCACACCCAGCCATAACTGGACGGTTAAAAAAACGTAAGTGTAACGTTATTCATAGTTTTCGGGGTCGCTGATTACGAATCTGATATCAGAATTATAACATTTTTTTAATTCAAAATGGCGTATCCAATATGGCGGGCAACTTTTTTACAGATTGATCGGATTGGCTTGGAAATTATTACTCGGGGGTTTTTGAGGTCGCTGATTACGAATATGACATCATTTTTTAAAAATTCAAAATGGCGGATCCAAGATGGCGGACGATTTCTTTTAAATCGTTTATTTTTACCAGAAACTTGTTACTCGGGGGTTTTCAGGGTCGCTCAATACGAATCCGGTGTTATATTTTTAAAATTCAAAATGGCGGATCCAATATAGCGGACGTTATTTTTAAAATCGTTTAGTTTCACTAGAAACTTGTTACTCAGGGGTTTTCGGGGTCGCTGATTACGAATCCAGTGAGAGTAGAAAGAAACAAGTCCATCTACTGACAGAAATAAATAAATACACAATCGCAATTTTAAAATAAACTACAAATTCGTGATAAGAGACCATAAAAACCCTTGAGTGACAAGTTTCCCTCTAATCCAAACAATTTTTACATTTGTCGTCCGCCGTATAGGATCCGCCATTTTGAATTTTTAAAAATTAACACTTAATTCGTAATCAGCGACCCCGAAAACCCCCGAGTAACAATTTTCAGGTGAAATTAAAATGTTTAAAAATAATCTTCCGCCATCTTGGAACCGTCATTTTGAATTTTAAAAAACTGATATTATATTCGTAATCAGCGACCCTAAAAACCCCCGAGTAACAAGTTTCATGCCAATCCGTTTAATTTTTACATTTGTCGTCCGCCATATTAGATCCGCCATTTTGAATTTTGAAAAACTAGCACCGGATTCGTAATCAGCGACCCCGAAAACCCCCGAGTAACAATTTTTAGGCGATTTTAAAATATTTTAAAAATTCATGATTTTTAACAATAATTTATGAATTTTTTTAAACAATAGGAATTTTTTAACATGATCTAGGTTACTTATTTTTAAAGCCTTATTCTTCCTGAAGAGAACGCACGAAATTAGATTCAAAAATATTAAGTTTTTTCAAAGATATTGAGGTTTTTGTAGGTGGGACGTATATGTCCCATGGGCGTGAAAGGGTTAAACATGGCCGACCTTGACTGTAATGGCCAACCTAGACTACAAATTTTTTTTTTTTTAAATCTTTATAACTTTTTCATTTTTAAACCTGTCAATTTACTTTGTACAGAAAAAATGTTCCTATTAAACAGGACTTTCCAACCATATACTTCAATTGTCCAAATTCATTTTTAAAAAAAAGTTATAAACAATAGTCAAAAAGGTGGCCGACCTAGACTATGTTCCCCTAACTACTAGTAACAATCAGTACTCATCAACTATCAGTAATTACTAGTAATTATCATGAAAATATAATTACAAATCATCATTAAAAAATTTAATAATTCAATGTAGCTAACTAATTACAGTTTATTAAATGATTATTATTAAACAATTAATTTTGAATCAGTAATTATCAATTATCAGTAAATAATTATTAGTAATTATTAGTACTGATCAGAAATTATCAAAAACTATAAGATATCCATTATCATCAATTAACTAATCAGTTATCAGTTGGACCTGTTGATTCAAAAAATGGAAATAGTTGAATAAAAAATTTTCAAAAAGTTGATCATCAACAACGGAATTACCATTAAAATGGGAAAATCATTATGATTTTGCTATTTCGACCTTTAATTAATGTAAAAACTTCTTTTAATTAATATCAAATGTTGAAGAAGTCGAAAAAAATTTTTTTCAAAAACACTGGAAATTTAATGTATATAATCCAAACATCATCAGAGAGATTATTTGCCAAAGAAATTACGCGAAATATAGTTAAAGGAAATAATTTCTGGGAAAAAAAAGTTTAAAGAGAGAATTTTTAGAATTCTTTTCTTTTCCCAATAAAACTAAATGCCTTGAAATGAATTGGGAAGACCGAGCTCTTTTACTACTTTTACCATCGTTAAAACGGGGTTGCGCTCCACCGTTCGGTAGCCAAAATAACGTTGAAGCTCGCAGAGTTATTAATACTCGTGGTACCTTCATTCACCATTGGCGTGTCGAATTTACTAGAGAGAGAATCGAAACTTGGATTTGAGGACGATGAAAGTAGGATAACGTAACATGATATATCAAATTACTATTTTAATATATTGCAAAAACTGGTAAAATAAAATTACAAAATAAATGCTGTAATAATTTACCTTTTTGATTTTGCAATATTTAGAAGTATTATTGTGCAAGTTTTTGAACAACATTTTTCACACAAACACATTTTGTTTTTCAATTTATGAAAAACACGGTAAAATTTATTGTTTGTTTAATTTCACATTTCTTTTAAATGCATCATTTTAGTATGCATTATTGTAGAGAGAGAATACAGTTTTTTCTCCCGAAATTAATGTGGAAAAACGATTCGAGGAGGTGATAAAATTCTGGAACTTGTTGATCGAATAATTTTCCCTGCAATGCGTAACTCGCCAAGAATGCATGTTGGTATATATTTTTACAGTTGAATCATGTTTTAAAAACACAAGTTTTAAATTTTTTTAAACGATCATCAATTTTATTTTGCAATTTTATTTCGCTTTTTGAAGATTTTTTTTTTTTGCTTTGCAGGGGAAAAAATTCATCATCTTAAAGTGCGATCGTTCAAATCAACGACAATTTTTTTCCTGTTAGAAAATTATTTTTTGTTTTGGTATTTTATTCTTCTGTATGTAAAAATTTTTTTTACTTTCGCAGAGAAAAAAAATTCATGTTCATAAAGTTTCGAATTTTCAAATCAATGTCAATATTTTTAATACAAAAAAAATCTTCATTGACTTAAACGTTCAAAAATAGAATTTTTTTCCTGCAAAGGCAAGAAGAAAAAATTGTACGAAAGTAAAATAATATTTCAAAACAAAAAATTTCTTTGTTACAAAAATATTTTGGTTCTCGTAATTTTATTCAGCTTTTTGTAGAATTTTGTTTACAGAGAAAAAAATTTATTTTCCTAAAGTCTTGAACGTTCAAATTAATAACGATTTTTTTATCACAAAAATATGTTTTGTTTTCCAATTTTATTTTGCTTTTGTAGAACTTTTTCCTTTTGTTTTTAAAAAAAATTTAAGTTTAGAACATTCAAGTTCAAAAGTATTTGTCTTTTGTAATTTTATTCTGCTTTTTGTAAAACTTTTTAGCTCTTGGACAAAAAAAAATCCATGTTCCTAAAGTTTCGAATTCTTCTACAAAATGAATATTAAAATAACAAGACAAAAAACATTTTTGTAGGAAAAAAAATATTGTCATTGATTTAAACATTGTATTTGAAACTTGAATTATTTCCTCTGCAAAAGTACAGAAAAAAAATTGTCAAACAAAAAATATATTTGTGGAAAAAAATCATCGTCATTTTGAACATTCGAAACATGATTTTTTTTCTCTGCGAAAGAAAAAATAAATTCTACAAAAAGCTGAATAAAATTATAAAACCAAAATATTTTTGCAACAAAAAAACTTGTCATTGATTTGAATATTCGAAACTTGAATTTCGTTTCCTGCAATTGAGCAAAAAGAAAAAATTCTACAAAAGTAAAATAAAATTGCGAAACAAAAAATATTTTTGTTAAAAAACAATATTGGGCTTAGTAATTCTATTCTGCTTTTAATAGAATTTTTTTCGCTTTTGCAGAGAGAAAATCCATGTTTCTCTATTTTCAAACGTTTAAATCAATGACGATTTTCTTTATTCAAAAATATTTTTCATTTTGCAATTTTATTTTCCTTTTAAAGAAATTTTTCTCTTTTTGCTTCTGAAGGAAAAAATTCAAGTTTCGAACGTTCTGGTCAATGACTATTTTTTTTTTTTTGCAAAAATATTTTTGTTCTGTAACTTCATCTGTTTTTTGTAGAACTTTTTTTTTTGCTTTTGCAGAGAAGAAAATTTATGTTCCTGAAGTTTTAAACGTTCAAAACAATGACGATTTTTATACAAAAATATTTTGTGTTCAACAATTTTATTTTTTTAATGTTCCTTTTGCAAAATTTTTTCTCTTTACATACTTTTTCAGACTAAAATGTTTATTTTCTTTTAGTTTTGAACGTTCTAATCATTCACGTTTTTTTCTTGCTATAACAGTATTTTTAAAAATTAAAATATTAAGAGTTAATATTATCAATATTAAGTAATTTTATTTATTCTATTTATATTAATTAATTGTTTTATATTAATGAGAATTTAAATTATTTTTCATTTCAGTATAGTAATTTTTGAAAATATTTAATCAGGAAAATAAAGGAAAATATTTAATTGCAAATGGACAGAAAATGTTTAATTAGAAATGTACAAAAAAAATTTAAATATTCAAGAAGAAAAAATTTATTTGAACGTTTAAAAATTCAGGGAAAATAAAATTGGAAACTCTTTGAATTTTTCCATTTGGTCCTTTCGAGAAAAATTGGGTCAATCTGTAAGTGAGATTCCAATTCATTTCAATTATTTTCCCCACTGGAAATAAAAATCAAAAAAATTTTTCTTAAGAGTTGTAAAAATTAATAAATATTCTTCTAAATCAACACAATCAAATCTTTTAAATCCTGAGGGATTTTTTCTTTCAAAGATCGTATAATCAATCAAAGGAGGAATTGATTTATGAACTACATCTCTTTTAGTAAATATCGAATACGATATTAGACACTAAAATATTACACAATCTAAAAATAATTTATCTTTGAAAAATCTTGGTTCTCATTTTAGGTTTATTTTCTTTTTTCCGTTTCCTTTTTTGTTTCCATTTTTTTTTTTTTTTTTTTGCCTTTTTGCTCATGAAAACAGTAATCAGCTGATCTCTACCCAAGAAGTCTTCTCCCAGTTCTCTAATTACAGTACGTATAATTATTCCACTCGCAATAGAAGCTTTGTCCGGATATCAATCTTGATATTCCCGCAGTTATCTGTCATTTCGTTTATACATCTGTCTCACTTGTTTCGTCCACAAAAAAGTATTATGAGGATGCTTTATATACTACCACCGAAAAGGTGGAATAGAGAAAAGAGAGAGAAAGACGTGTTATTTTTGTCAGCAAACGAATACTCGCGGCTCGCGGCGAGAGACGAACTCGGGTGGCAGAGAATTTGAGCCCGTCAGAATTTGTCCGTCGACCGGACGACCGGTTGCTTCGATCGTTTTCTTTTCTTCCGTTATTAAAAAAAAAAAAAAAAAAAAATACTACCTGCTGCCATAGTTTTTTGCCCAAAAAAAACGCGAATACGAAAAAGAAAGTGAGTTCTGTTAAAAAACAAGTTTTTCCGCGATCGTATCACTCGTGTGGTCCAAAAGGTGGTTGAAATAAGACGAGAAAGAGAAAGAGGGAGAGTGAGGTGATCACTTTTCATTCCATCAACGGTTGCTTTTGCCAAATTGATTATATAGTGCTGATAGATGATCTATACTGTGTATTTGGTACTAATTTTAATGTCCGTGCATTTGAACTTTTGATGACAATGCCGAAATAGCTCCTTTTCTATCTCTTCTCTTTTTTCTTCCATTCAAAGTTTATCCAGAAAGAGTGTTTTTTCTTCAAATTTTTGCAATTATCATCAATAAATTGAATATATTTTTGATGACAATTTTTACCAAGTGAATAATTATCGAAGAAGAATTTTTACCACTGCAGTTAGATTTTTTCTTAGAGACGATTTTTATTTACACAGACTTTTGATGTTTTTATTTTTAGATATTTTCTCGCTGCAGGAACTATAGACACTAACAGGGGAAAATTTTTTTTCCTCTAGAAATATTCATTTTGAAAATTGTAAATTTTTTTCTAAGCCTTAAAAATTTTTAGAAGGAATTGAAAAAATGTCAGTTAAAAATTAAGTAGAAGCTTCTCTGTTAATAATTAATTTCTAATATTACTAAATAGTAAATTACTGATACTAATAATTATTTACTAATGTTACTAAATATTTACTGCTACTGCTAATTATTTTACTGACGTTACTATTGAATTACTGCTACTACTAATTAATTACTGTTACTACTAATTATTTTTTAATATTACTGATTAATTACTGCTGCTTCTAATTAGTTGCTAATATTACTGATTAATTACTGTTACTACTAATTATTTTTTAATATTACTGATTAATTACTGATCCTTCTAATTAGTTGCTAATATTACTGATTATTTACTGCTTCTACTAATTAGTTGCTAATATTACTGATTAATTAGTGCTGCTACTAATTATTCACTAATATTATTAATTAATTACTGCTGCTAATTATTTACTAATATTAATAATTAATTACTGATACTACTAATTAGATAATAATAATTATTAATTAATTATTAATGTTGCTAGTTAATTACTAATACTATTAATTATTTACCATTTTAAATATTTATTAATATTACTAGTTAATTATTAATATTATGTAATAATAAATAATTCAAATAATTAGTTATTAAAAATTAACTAGTAGATGTAGAAAATTAATTGATGACCAACAGTGACTAGACTACAAATAATATTTAAAACTTACTAGAAACTCACAGATAACTACTAATTAGTTGATAATTATTTGGCTGATTGTTGATAATAATTAGTAGCCTCATATTAATAATTAGTTATTGCTTAGTAAGTAATTTAGTAGTTCTAACAATAATTAGCAGGAAGCTGCAAATATTTGCTGAATAGCTACTACTTAATTAAAAAATTACTAATTTTTAACTTATAATTTTTTATTAGTGATAATCAGTAAACAGATACTCAAAATTATTTGACAACTACTTGTAATGTTAGTTGACATCTGCTAATAATTAGCCTTTAGCTAATAATTAGCAGCTGTCAACTCATAATAATCACCTAGTAGCTCCTAATATTTATTTGACAGCTGTCAATAATTAGTTTATATTTAACAATTATTAGCGATTAATTTTAATTAATTATTTACTTTATTAATTACTCATTATTATTTATTATTATTAATTACTTATTATTACTTATTAATTACTTATTGAATTTATTAATTACCTATTTAATTTATTACTTACATGTTTAATTTATTAATTACCTATTTAATTTATTAATTATTTATTTTATTTATTAATTAATTATTTAACAACTAGAAGCAATTGGTTATTGATCATTTATTAGCTTCTGAAAATTAACTGACAGCTGCTAATAATAATTAGTAGTTAGTTCATGGTAATTAGTAAATAGTTAATAATAATAATTAGTAGTTAGTTTATGATAATTAGTAAATAGTTTATGATAATTAGTAAATAGTTGATGATAATCAGTAAATAGTTGATAATAATTAGTAGACAGTTGACGATAATTAGTAGCCAGCTGATAATAATTAGTAAATAGTTGATGATAATTAGCAAAATATATATGATAATTAGCAATTCTCAAATATGAATTAACTGATGACGACCAATAATTATTTAACAGTCGCTAAATAATTAAAAACTACTAATTGATTAAAATTTCTCCATTTATTAGTTAATTATTCAGACTATTTTAACTATTTAAGATCAGCTATCGCGAATAAAGTTTTTTTTATCCTCTACAAGAACTCAATTGATTAGGAGTGATCGATTTAAACCAACATAAAATTGGTTCTCTACATGGATTTATAACTATTTATAGAATTAAATCTGTATAAAGAATCATATCTAAATATAGAAATATATCTAAAAAGTAAAACTGTATTTGTCTATTATTGTACAAGTTGTCTCTCAGACTCTCAGTCAGTGAAAAGTGATTTCAAAGAATTACTTAATTTTGAACATGACTTTAAATTAAATATAATTGTTTTTTACTTTTTGTTTATTATTTGTTTATTATTTGTTTCTATTTTTTAACTTTGTGCTTACTTTATGATTCTTTAATTTATTTTATTAGTCTCTTTTACTCATTTTTATTATCAAAGTTAGCAATTTGAGAAATAGAAATTTTAATATACAAAACTTAAATCTGAAATTTGGGTCAATTGAGATGATTCTTGTATTGTGAACTTTCTCCAAATTGTCATTGAACTTTGTTCGTGGCTGCTGCGTCAGTTTTGGATTTAATTAGAAAAAAAAGATCAAGTTCGATATTTTGAAATCGATTAGAAAAAATTTATACAACACTAAAAAGATGGATTCAGGACACACGAATTAAATTTCTCGGTCCAGATCCACTTGAATTCCGAATCTCAATTTATCTGGATTTATTTGCAAGATATTTTGGATAAAAGCCAAAGTACGTGGTGTATTTTGAAGAAAGTGTATATGTTTGCTCTGAACATTCATCAGATGAACAAATTTGCATCTATGTTCCGTTTAGTTGTACACTATTAGCAGGTAAAATTTTTATCGCAAAATCATTGTTTTTTTTCTCTTCTCTTCGTTAAATAATAATTATTGAATTATTTTATCCATTATAAATTACTGATGTAATTTATAAATTAAATTAAAAATTAATTTTTAAATCGTCAAATTAAAGATAAAAAAATTTTGAATTATAATGATAAAAATACTAATTACTAACTATCAAACTATAAAATAGTAAATGTCAAACTTTAAATTACTAATTGTCAAATTTTTAATTGATAATTATCAAAAACAAAATGTAAATTAGCAATTATCAAACTTTGAATTAATTAATTAGCAAAATGTGCATTACTAGATACCTAACTTTGACTTTTATCAACAGTTAAATTACTAATTATCAAACATTGAATTATTAATTATCAAACTTTAAATTACTGATTATAAAAATGTGAATTAATATTATTCAAACTTTGAAATTAATCAACTTTAAAAATATTGTTATCAAACATAAAGAAAACGATTACTCCAAGTCTTCGACTCTTCATGTTTTATAAATAATTAAAAAGGATCGAGTGTTAAAATCATTATTTTATATTATAAGAATATTGTTACTGTAACTTCTACAAAATTATTTTTACATTTTTATGTAAAATTTTAACTGAAATTCATTTTCAAGGCAATTTTTATTAGAAAATTCTACACTCAAAAAAAAAACTAGTAGATTTGACTACTTTTTAACTACCCTGAGTGATTCAATAGGTCCTCAACTGAATTTAAAAATTTATATTTACTACCGAAAGTAGTAAAAAGAACTAAGAATTTAGTTGATGTAATTAGATTTTGTAGTTGTTTTTGCAATTTAACTACTTTTTTTAGTTATATAAACTATTATTCTTCAACTATATTCAAAGTAGTAAAATCAACTACACAAAAATTGTTAGTAAAACTAAAAAAGTAATTAATTTGACAACTTTCAACTCAACTAGGTAATAGTAGTTAAAGATTTCGACCGAATTTTTTTCAGTGTACGAGAATTCAATTATTTAAATACAAAAGTAAATTATTTATTGAATAAGTGAATGATTCTTAAAATTAAATTGTTATAAAGAATTTTATTAACAATTTTTTAAATAATTGAATTCTTTTGACGAATTTTAATAAAAATTTTTAGAATAGTTACATTTTTCAAGAAATTTGATTAAAATTGTATTAAAAAATAATTGAAATTCTACAACGCTCTAATACTTTTAATATTCAATTATTATTAAAAATTTTAAATAAAAATTTATTTTAAAATCAAGTTTTACTAGAAAATTCTATGAGAATTTAATTATTTAAATACAAAAATAAATAATTTATTGAACAATTGAATGTTTCTTAAAATTAAGAATTTTTATTATTTATGAAAATAATTGAATGTTTGCGTACAATTTTATTAAAATTTTTGAAAATAATTGAATTTTGAAGTAGAATATTTTAATTTATAAAGATAATAATTAGTATTTTGTTGAGATACTTTTGTAAATTTTAAAAATAATTGAATTTTGTGATAAGAATTTTATTACTTTTGAAAATAATTGAATTTCTGCAATCATTTGTAACTTCTTCAAAATTCCATTTTTTAAAGTGTTTTTAACTTAAATTCTTCTATAAATTTATTATTTTTAATAATTAATTAAATATGTATTGACAAATTTAACTAATTTTAGAAGATTTCCACTTATTAAATTTTTTCAAAAATCAAAGTTCATTAAAATTAAATTAATTAAATTAATTCATTAATTAAATTCATTAAAAATTGAAATTTTATAAAATCTTTAATTAAAACTGTTTGAAGTTAATTTATTCATGAAAATTGTAAAGGCATCTCTTTTAAAATTGAATTAATTTAGAAATATTTATGTAAAATTATTCATTAAATAATTTATTTATTTTATGATAGTTGTTCAAGATTTAATATTTATAAATTTCAAGATTTATAAAGAAATTTTTGTCAGAAATTGTAAAAAATTAAAGGTTTTGTATTAGAATTCGTGGTAACTTTCTAGTTTATGAGTCAAACAAAAACGACACAATAATTCCGAATTTTCTTTATGAATTCTAAAAATTAAATTTTTTTTTTAGTACTTTTAATACAAATTCTCGACTTTTCCCTGAATTCCCCATGTCAGAATATATGATTATTATAATTATAATAATATTAAAATTATATATTCCAATTCGTATTTTATTTTTATAAAAAAAATTTGAATTGAACAATTTTACGTTCTATTATTTTTAAAATTGTTAATTTTATTTAAAAAAAGTTAGAGAGAAGTCAGTTGCTAGTTATTCTATTATTTATTAATTATTAATTTATTAATTAATAAAAATTAGTTTAATTAAAATATCAACTATTTATTTTAAATTTAAACGATATTTACCTAATAAAATAATTATTTGAAAATAATTCAATAATTATTTATTCGAAATGAAATTGAAACTTAATTGTTTAGAAATTCTTGGAATCGTTACGATTTGTTTTGCATCTTTTCGATCTTTCCTCGTTCTCTGACTGACTGAATGATCATTGATCAGCAGGAAAACACGAATGAAATTCTTATCATGATGTGATGATTTTCTATGATCATCTTCAATTATACAATGAATTAATTCTCTAGAACTTATGTATCGAGTGTGATTGTTAACTATTCATTGAATCAGGCCATCTAATAATACTCCTGTGATTCAAGGGAATTGTCAATGTGTAGATCTTTTTGCACACCGAAGAACTGACGATTGGGTTGTCAGCGAGCCTTGATATAACAGACTAGACAATGTGCAATTTAATTATATCTTTTTAACCTTCGTCAACATGAATACGTACCTTGATAAGCTGTCAAACCTAAAAATTGATTCACCTTTTATTAATAACAAAAAAAGAGAAAAAAAAATATTCTTCAATTTTGATTCGATCAAATCGAAAATTTAGAAAAATTTACTAGCTGGGGAAAAAATTAGCAGACTAATTTTTTGGAGGAAGAGGCTTATGTTCTAGGAAACAAACAGGAATATTTTCTCTAGTTTGAAAACTAGAAAAACTTTTAACTTTGATGAAAAATCTAAATGATTTTTGTATTTTATTTTTGTATTTTATTTTTGAATTTGATGAAAAATGGATTGAGTAATGTTAAATTGAATGTTAGACTAATGATAAATAATGAAATCTAGAAAAGCTTTTTTCTTTTCTTGAAAAAGAAAGATTTAGAGGATCAAGGGCAATGAAACGTTTGCCAAAAGGTTATTGCCAATCTATTGATAAACTAATTAATCATCATCGTGATTGACAGGCGTAGGGGTGAAAGAGGAGGGATTCGAAATTTTCCAAGTGCCTATCAACGAGATGCAGGCCTCAAGCAGTAGCGAGAAGCACTTTACGACAGAGAGAACCTCTGGCGAGGGTGGCTCTGAAAGTCAAACAATGACAAAAATGTCCTCCACCTTCACGGAATCTTCATCGAGTCATAGTTCCTCGAAAAATGAATACATTTCATCAACCTGTTCATCGACATTGGGCTCAACTGGTCATCAACCTTCCAATTATTGTGTAAAACAAACATCACAATGCTCCGAACATTCTTCATCACAAAATGGTGCTCCTCCAGTTGTCCAGGTACAACACCCAACAAATTTTAGTGTTCAAACCATGGAATTATGATAAACCCTCAAAAAAAGGGTTGTTTCAGTGCAGAAATTTCGAAATATAATTTATTTTCCATTTTCAATGTTATAAAAAACGGTTTTTTAGTGCAATAATGAACTTCTTTTGATTTAACAGTGTCACAAGATTCAGGAATATGAGAAGATATTTCAAGACAAACCTGGTGAAGTTAAACAGGACAGGACAGTGATTATCACAGAGGATACGGAAATAACGAAACATGTGTGTAAACCCTGTAGAAAGCAGACGGCACCTCGGTTCGTATCGCCAGTCACGGGAATGATTGTTGATCAAGCTACTGATGTTGTTCTCGAAGGAATTGTGGATGGTAGGATTTTATTTTTAAAGAATTTTTTTTTTGTATTACAGGTTTGCCACAGAAAATTTAATTTTGTTTCCCTGACTTTTCCCTGATTTCCAGACAAAATTTCCCCTTTATCCTGATCCTAAAGAATATTTTGATTCACTCTAAAAATGATGAGCTACTCAAAAAAATTTTCCATTACCTCCACTTACGAATTTCTCTAATTGTAAAATTATTGGAAAACATCAAAAACTTCTTTTTTTAAATAAATATTTAATCACGATTATTTTCTAATAGAAATTAAAATATTCAAAAATTTTAAATTCAAACCTTTTTTAAATTAAACTTATAAAAGTATTGCTATAAAATATGAAAAAATTGATTGCTCCGAGTCAAAGACTCGGAGTGATCGATTTCTTCATATTTTATAATAATTAAAGAGGACCCAGAGATAAAATCATTATTTTATCATTATATTATAAGAATATTGTTACCATAACTTCATTAAAATTATTTTCATCATTTCAATTCAATTATTATTTTCTAGAATTTTTAACTAAAATTCTTCTTTAAATCAAATATTTTTAATAATTTTTGAAAAAGTTCGTTCAGAATTTTCAAATTCATTTTTACGAAATTTATATTATTTGAAAATTCTTCACTTAAATGTATGTTAGCAAATAAAAACTTGAAATAATTTCTAAAAAAAAAATTCATTTAAACTTTTTCAAAAAAATTAATTATACAGAACTGTTAGTTAAATGTATTAAAATTTCAGATTTTTAACGATCTCAATTTGAAACCTTTTCAAAATTCAATTATTTCAAAAAATTCAAGCTATAATGCTTTAAATATTTAAATTATTATTTAAAATTTAAACTGAAATTTATTTTTAAATCAATTTTTATTAGCAAATTCTACGAGAATTCAATTATTTAAATATAAAAATAAATAATTTGATGAACTTTAATATTTATGAAAATAATTGAATTTCTGTAAAAAATTGTATTAGTTATAAAAATCATGGAATTATTGCGAAGAAATTTATAAAAAATTTGTTAATAATTAAATTCCTGTGGAATTTTTATTAATTATGAAAATAATTAAATGTTTACGTAGAATTTTATCAAAAAATTTGTTTAAATAATTGAATTCTATTGGAAAATTTTATTAAAATAGATATTAAAAATCATTGAATTGAGGAAAATTTTTGAAAATAATTGACATTTTGACGAGAATTTTAAAAAAATTTTGCAAGTACATAATTTAATTTTTGCGAAGTATTTATAAAAAAATTTGAAAATAATTGAATTTCTTTGAAGGATTTCATCAAAAGTTTTGAAAATAATGGAATTCTTTCAAGCAATTTTATAAAAAATTGTATTAAAAATTCCTGAATTCTCGCAAAGAATTTCATTAATAATGATAATCATTGAATTCTTCCAAAGAGATATGATTAAAATTTTTTAAAATAATTTAATTCTTAGCAAAAATTTTATTAAAATTTTTTAAAATAATGGAGAATTTTTTTAAAACTTTTATTAAAAATTTTAAAAGTAATTGAATCCTATAAATAATTTTATTTAACTTTTTTAAATAATCTTGTTTATTGATTTATAATTAATATTTTATTTAATAAAATTTTATTTTATTTAATTTATAATTTTATTGTAAAAATTTATTAAAATTATTGATACAAAATTAGATTCTTTTGAACAATTTTACTAGAGTTTTCGTAAATAACCAATTTTTTTTTAATTTCATTAAATTTCTTAAAAATAATGTAGTTTTTTATAATAATTTCATTTCAAAATTTTGAAAATAATTGAAATTTACGAAACATTTTATCAAAATCTTTGAGAATAATTGAATTTTTTATAAATTTTATTACATTTTTTAAAAGTATAATTGAATTCGTTTCAGAAATTTTATTATAATTGTATTGGAAATAATTGAATTCCAGAGAAGAATTTTACAATTTATACAAATAATTGAATTGCTTCGAAGAATTCTATTATTAGTTTAGGAAGTAACTGAATTGTTTCGAAAAATTTTGTTAAAAATTTTGTTAAATAATTGAATCCTTTTGTGAATTTTTATTAAAATTTTCTTGAAATTAATAATGGAATTCCTGAGCAAAAATTTTAATATTTTGAATTATTAGTAAAATTATTTATTAAATAATTTCTATATTAATAATTTTATGATAGTTTTTTTAAGAATTAAGTTATTTAAAAAAAAATTATTGTCAAAAATGGAAAAAATTAAAGGTTTTGTACTAGAAATCGTGGTCATTTCATAGTTTATGAGGCAAACGAAAAAGACCCAAAAATTCATAATTTTCTTATGAATTCTAAAAATTTAATTTTTTCCAGTACTTTTAATAAAAATTCCTGAATTTCCTGACCTGTGACAACCCTGTATTAATTATTTTGTTTAATAGGATTTCCACAACCGACCGTCACTTGGGCGAAGAATAATCAGGAGTTGAGGACCAAGGATGGTGTCAAGATGACCTATCAGCAAAATCACGCTCGACTGGAGTTGAAGAACGTGAACGTTAAAGATGCAGGACGCTATACGTGCACCGCCGTCAATAGTGTGGGAAATGCCAGCAGCACCGCAGATCTAGTCGTTAAAAGTAAGATTCGAATTTTTGTTCAAATTCATCATCCAATTTTTTTATGAACTAATTTCCATCAGTTCATTAAATGATTAAAAAAAATTGATTTTTTATTATTAAACTCTTTTCAGAAACCATCTTTCCACCTGTTTTCGGACGACGTCTTCAGGCGCAGGTAGTGAAACACGGCGATCGAGTGATAATGGAAGTGGAAATTACAGGAACTCCTGAACCAACAGTGAGATGGTACAAAGATGATGTTCCGTTACGTGAAAGACCGCCGGAAATTAGAATGAAAACGCAAGGGAATTGTTATTTGTTACTGATCGATAAAGGTAAATTCCAGTTCCTCAACTTTTTCAAAAATTAAATTTACAATTAGGTAAAACTAGAAAAATAAAATTGATGATTTTAGCGGACAAATCTCATGCTGGAAAGTACATGGTCCACGCAACGAATTGCGGAGGAGAGGCTCAAAGTATCGCCGACTTTGCCGTCTTCGAACCAACACCCGACACAATGGTTGAAGTTCACAAAACTCTCGTCTATGAGAACATGCAGGACAAGGATATTCTCAAGGTAATTCAAAACTCGATATAAAAAAAATTCATTACAAAAATAGAATCAAAAAGATATGATCATTTGGGTCATTTATCATTTCATCATTTATTACTTTTTTATTATTCATCATTTATTATTAGCTCTTGATTCTATTTTTGCTTCTAATGAATTTCTATTTCCACTGGGTAGAAATTGTTTAGAATCTAAACAGAAACGGGAAGTATTGCAAAATTGAATATTGAATGTCGCAATACTGGTAAATTTAGTAACAATTTTAATGATTACATAGCCGGATGAGAAGAAGGCAAAAATACCATCGGGGAATATGACAACTCAGCATATAACAACAACGATGATTCAACCGAGTGCGGCATTGAAGACTCCCATTCCTCCCACTTCATCCTGCTCGTCCATTCGAACGATTCAATCAGAAACTGATACTAAAGCATCACGTTCTGAAACCATATTATCCACAATTGAATCACATCGCAGTGAAACTAAATCTGAACAAAAATTCCACATGAAACTCGAACACAAAGCGGCACCATTGTTTCCAACTGAAACCGGTGATTTGGAATACGCAAAACCGTCCAAAGACAAGAAGACAACGATCGAAACTCAAAGGGAGGAAATGACATCCGATGGGAAAAAAATAGAGAGGGAAGTGAAAACTTATGGTGAGGAGGAGACTTTGAACGAAAATGTTGAAACGTCAACAGTAGCGAAGAAAGATGCTCTCAACTTTTTTGAAGCAATGTCTAAGGGTAGCGACAATATTCCCAAAGGTCCGAAAGATATGATCAAACTGACAGAAACAGAAGTTGGCAAAGGTCCAGGTTCTGACGTTCAAGTTGGAAAGTTGACCAAAAATTACGAGCGCACTACAAAGTTTGAGGAAGCTGTAAAGGAACCACCAAAACCCGATTTCAAACAATCAAAGAAAGCGGTTCAGGATATCTTCTCGAAATTCGAGTCCGGATCCTCTTCCCGCGGTATTGCGAACAATCTGATCGAATTCCCCTACGAAGGTTACAAACTACCACCACTCGAAATCAAGAGAACCATTCTCGAAGACGTCACCGCTTCCGGTTCTCCAATCCACGGCACCCTCACCATCTCCAAACTAGAAGCACAATCCGAAAGTGCCGAAGCTATGCTCAAGGGTTTCAATCTAGTCCCCGAACCTCCACCCGAAATTGGCTACGCACCCGCCGAGGGAGCGAAAAAAAAACTTCCTGACGTCTCCATCAAGGCAAAACAACTCCAAGAGTCATTTGACAAAAGCCTATCTCCAATCGACGCTCCAATTGGTGGCGTAAAAATGTTCCCCTCTTCCAAACCCGAACAGAGGACCTTCACTCGTCCGGCAACGACACCCGAGAAACTGTCAATTCCACCGCCCTTCGATCTGAACAAGAAGGAAGTAATCGAGGAAACTTGCATCAAGAAAGACGTTCATGAGCACAAGACGTCGGGTTCGTCCGAATATTCGTGCTCCATGACTTCCATGCGACGATCAACATCGCCTAGACCCTCAACAGAAGCCATAAAAATGGAAAAATCCTGGGCTCACAAATCTGAAAACCGTCCACCGCCCAGGGAGACAACTCGAACCGTTACCGATCACCAAGAATGGAAAGAACCTGCTGACGATTTCAAACTATCCACCAAGGAAAGCACCAAGGAGGTCGAAGTTACTCCAGCCGGTCGGTGCGCTACCACCAGCATCGAGTCCACAACCTCCCTAGAGAAGCAATCGTGGTCCTCCCAAGAGAACCGCCTCATGGAGAAGAAAATCGAAACCCCAAAACCCGAACCCATCATCTACAAAGCCGAGACAACGAAGGTCGATCACACCATCAGTACCGTTCAAGAAAAATCCGTTATCGAAAAATACTCCTCCGAATGCGACGTCCACAAAACCCACACCACCGAAAAGATCCTAGAGTCCATCGAGCGTTCCACGAAACCCTGTCCCGCCTCCTCAGACCTCAAGGCCCCGTCCCTAGTCAAGAACATCGAATCCAAAAAACCCACCGTACAACTCTACCACCAGGACTCAATTCTAAAACCAGGCCCCCCACCCGAAATTGGCTACATTCCGGGTCCAATGACCCGCGAGAAGAAGATCGAAAAAATCGAAAAGACACTAGAAATGTCCCTCGAGCACCAACCGGCGAAAATCCCCCCCGGAGGCGTTAGAATCACTCCCCCCTTCCGAAAAACTCCACCACCGATACCAAATAAACAACCATCCCCAGCGAAAACTTGCTGCACTCCCACAAAGTTCATCAAAACTTCCTTCTACAGCGAAAGCGAGTACGAATCCGACCTCGACGGTACCCTCCGATCCAAATGGCGACCCTACGAAAGCGACAGTGAAGAACCCCGGTACCGACGAGTCACAGCCCCGATTCCCAAACAACCCCGACCGAAATCAACCGAACCCGAACCGCTACCACCATCACGGTTCGAAATCCCCTCGGCGGACCTGACCTCCCCTTCTAGACCCGCAATCAGTGACTATCAAGAAAAGTCCACCAAGCGAACGATGACCAGACAGGAACGGGACTTCAAACAACAACAGCAGAAATTCGGTCAAACTACAACTCAACCAGCGACTCTACCAAAACCTGGATCACCGCCAATTTATGTTCATCCAACGAGCACTCCTATTCGTTCGGCGATGAAACTGACAAAACCGGAGTCACCAAAGTTCAAAACGAAAATGTTTCAGCAAGAGAGTGGCTACATGGCTGATACGGATGAGCCATTCCAGTATTTGCAGCAGCAGCAAAAAATCACGAGTACTACTGGTCCGGGACTGAAGGGTTTCACGAAACATGAAGAATCGTCGATGACATCTGAATCGCGTTCATGCTTCTCTGAATCGCGTTCGAGTTTCATGGAGAGTAAAAATTATTTGAGTTCACAAAATATGGATTCGACGAAAACTTGTCCTTTCTCACAAAACCTTCCTACAAATCAAGTTCAGCGATCGTCTTATATTGAAAAATCTAGTGCATCGTCCACAATGCCTACAAAGGTTCGAGATAGTAATGAATCATTAGCTTTGAAGTTTTTGTGTTCATTTTTTACAGGAATGATTTTCGTTTTGTGTTCAGATTTTTCTGCATTTACAAAAGAAAGTCAGCATGGTTTTTTTGCAAACTTGTGTTGATCAAGATTTAAACCAATTTCTTTTTCGGCATGATTGTATCAGCTTTACTGAATGCTGATTATTGATCATTGCTACTGATGATTGATTTAATATTACTGATCACTGATTATTGCTACTGATAATTAATTCAGTATCACTGATCACTGTTCATTGCTGCTGATGATTGCTGATATTTAATTTAATTTTACTGATCACTGATGATTGCTACAAATAATTTAGATTTATAAATCGATAACCATTGCTAAAGATAACAATAATTTATTCAATTAATTAATGCTGATCACTCATTTAGCTGTTTCCTACTAAAAATTAATTGCTTGTTCCCAATTATTGAATAAAATCACATTCACTGATTATCAGTTTAATTGATTGTTTATGAGAATAATATAAATAATTGATTGATCAGTGCTACTGATGATTAATTAAATTTCACTAATTATTGATCATTGCTACTTATAGTTACTTAATTTTTTCTGATTATTAGTCATTGCTGCAAATGATTGAATTAGTTTTAGTGATCACTAATCATTGATGCCTGTAATTTATTTAGTTTTATTATTGATTATTGATCATTGCTACTGACAATTGATTTAGTTTTATAGATCATTGATCATTGCTAATGATCAATTAACAATAATTTCTTCAATTAACTGATATTAATCACTGATTCAGCTGATTGCTGCTATTAATTAATTGCTTGTTACAAATTAGTGAAACCCTAGATATTAAATTAATTTGCTAGTGATCAATTAATCAAATGGCAGTTGGTACTTACTGATTAAAATGATGGCTGATGATTACTGATACAAATACTACCATTCAGAGTGTTTTGAAGATTCTTGTTTATTGATTGAAATGATTCTTACCTGAAAACAGATAAAACGTATTTATTAAAAAATTGATTAACCTTTTTAATTATTTTATATAATAATTTTTTAAACAATTTATCATTATTTAATTGAATTTAAATAACTTGAATTAATAGTTGTGTCAATCAACTATTTCGAAGGTCATCTATTAACCACTATTGTTCACTGAAATAATGATAACTGATTTCATGCAATCTTGAATTAATTGATCAGTGATTTAACTGATTAAACATTCAGAGATTAACATAATTTTTTTGTTTCAGGACACATTTCATTCCGTCAGTCACAGTGAGCAGTGGAAGTCTCAACCGTCTCCAAGTCCTTCCAAATTCGTTAGAGGCGAATTTCGCGAGAGTGACTATGAGAGTGATTTCGACAGTCGAAAATCATCACTGTGGAAATCACAAGGTTCTGCCACAATTGATCGCACTCACAAATCAGTAAAGTCAAATTTGACCAGCACAGGTGTGTTACCCTAAGAAATTCATCAATTATCATCGCACGCAACATCATCGATTTTTTTTTACTTTCGCAATTTCTTTTCCAGCTTACAATTAATTCTTCTGGCAAAAAGGTTTTCCTCGCACCACGTTGATTTCCTTTATTTCGTTCACCTACTTTCTCTTCGCTTCTTTGCTTTATTCTATCGCTTCTTCTCTTCTAGCCAATAATTATTATCTTTATTATCTTTGTTATGTTTATTGTCTTTACTATCTTTGCTATCTTTATTGTCTTTATTATCTTTGTTATTTTTATTATCTTTATTATCTATATTATATTTATTATCTTTGTTATCTTTATTATCTTTGTTTTCTTCTTTATTATCTTCTTTTCTACTTTCTTGTGCAAACTATTCAGTCTACTTTTTTATTCTAAAACTTTTACTCTTTGCCTTTTTATTTCAATGAATGTGCTTCAAAAAAAAAAATCGCACGAGAAAAAAATCTCGAGATCATTGGAAAAAAATATTTTCTAACCAGGCAAACCACGACCAGCATCCTGGGCAGAACCAACATTGCCGAGTCCGACTCCACCTGTGATAATCGAATCAACAAAAGAGAACATAAAAAAGGACGAAAAGTCCAAAGTGAAAACGGTTCTTCTTCCTGGTTCACCACCTGAGCTCGCTTACGCTCCACCAACCGAATCGCGACAAACATTCTACGAGGGTAGAACTGGTGCTCCATTCCATAATGCCGTTGGTACCGAACTGAAGAAAACCGTAAGAATGGATGAATCCACTGAGAACACCAGGAGAATTCTCACAGTCGAACAAACTAGTCGTGTCATCAAATTCGGCGACACTCAAACAAACAAAACCTACGAATCGTCCACGAATCAACAGCACAGTAATAAGAATTCCTTCAATGTTCCGGTACCAAGGAAATTCGTTCAAGGCCAGTTTCGTGAGTCGGACTACGAGAGTGATATCGACGCTGGTAAAATAAGACCGAAATGGACGCCAGCCGACAGTGACACTGAAGAGCCCAGATATCGAAAAGTCCAACCGCCCCGAGCCAGCCGACCAAGATCAATTGGTCCCATTCAATCGTCAACGCCGATCATCACCTGGCCAAGTGAATCGGAGAACGAGCGCTCCGAGAGTGAAATGAGATCGTCAATGATGAGCAGTCAAAGGTTGAACGAGCTTAAACCAGGATCGCCACCGGAATTTGGCTACTCGTCCGGTCAGGAGCTGAGGCAAACCGCAAATCGTAAGAGCGTTGTCGAGATAATTTCTTTAATATTTTTTTCTATCGCTTCAGTAATTGTCGCGTCACGACGACGCACAATGCAGCAAAATTTCTATCCAATTAGAAAGACCTTCTCGTCTATTTTCTATGTTACCTTTATTATCCTCTTAATCCTTATGATTACAATTTACCTGTGTAGTCGATAACACACAGATATTGTTTTTCGTACCACTTGAATCTGTCCACTCCGCAGACGTAGCGTCGAAGCACATGAGCGACATGACCAGCAGTTTCAAGACGAAAACGGAGAAGTTCGTTCATGACATCCAATCCGATCTGAAGAAACGAAGCAAACCTATTTTGAAGCATCCTGCTGATGGCGCTGTCACCGATGGGGATGATGATCCACGCACCTATAGGGAGGAGAAGAGACTCTCGCAATATGGTAACCAGACTAAATAGTTGGTTTTGATTTTTTTTTTTTTGAGGGAATCTTTTCTATCTGGATCACTATAATGATTGTGAGTCCGATCTCAACGGTCGGAAGTTTATTGATAGTTATCTGTACCTGATTTCTTATGCAAATTTTTTTAATTTTATCTTCCACGATCTTTGTTGAACAAACTACAATTTTTCAAAAAGATCGAGAAACTTATCGAATCTGTTACCAGATTATTTGGAATCTTTTAGTCAGCTGTTCACAAGCTTTTACATGAATTATTACGAACTGATCAGAAGATCAGAAAATGTTTATCAAATGATCAAGAACTGTTTACCAAATGATCATGAACCGTTCTCTAGATCATCATGAACCGTTCACCAGATAATCATCAACCGTTCACCAGATGATCTTCAACCGTTTTAGGCAAATGTTTAAAAATTGTTAATTAAATGATTAGGAACCGTTCACCAAATGATCAGGAACCGTTTACCAAATAATATTGAATTTTCTAGCTACCGACTAGAAACTTTTTAGACAAATGATTACGAACCCTTTATCAAATGATTAGGAACCGTTCACTAAATGATCAAAATTCGTTCACCAAGTGATCTGGAATTTTCTAGCTATCGACTACGAACCTTTAATCTAATTGTTCAAGAACTGTTTTCCAAATGATCAGGAACCGTTCAGCAAATAATCATGAACCGTTTATTAAATAACCAAAAACCGTTCACCAGACGATCAGGAACTAAATAATGAGTAACTTTCTAGCTACCGACTAGGAATTTTTAGTGCAACCGATCTAGAATCTTTGTTCACATGACCAAAAACTGTTTATCAAATGATCAGAAATCGTTTATCAAATGATCTGTAATATTTTAGCTACTAGGAACTTTTGAACAACTAGTAAACTTTCAGGCAAATGATCATAAACCGTTTACAAAAAGATAATTAACTGTTTACAAAATATGATCATGAACCGTTTACAAAATGAACCGTTTAGAAGATGATCATCAACCGTTGAAAATGATCATCAATCGTTTACAATATATTCTCGAACCGTTTACGAAAAGATCTGGAACTTTTTAGCTATCGACTAAAAATTCTCTAGGCAAACGATCAGAAATACTTGATCATGATCAATAACACCCTTTTTTTGTCAAAAAATTCATCAGCAATAGAGTAAAGAATTTTTTTTCCAAAAGAAATCGCGATTTTGCAAAAGAAATCTTTTGGAATGAATCATGAACTATCAGTTATTTTGTAAGATTCTCACTGTCAGGCAATCAGCTTAATTTACGATCAAATCACCAGAATCTATTGTATCATGATCAACAATCTTCATAAAGCATTCAGTTATTATGTGATAAATCCTAACTTTTCTCGTCAGTAAATCAGAAATAATTTATTTAACAATCATCAAAATTTCAGTTCCAGACTTTCATTCATTTATCAATTCAATTGAATCTGATGAATTCAGGCGGAGCTATCCCATCATGATCATTAATCTTCATAAATCATTTGGTAATCGTGTGATCAATGCTAAATTTTCTCATCAGAAAATTCGAAATCATTTATTCAACAATCAAACTTTTAATTCCAGAATCGATCACGTCCTATATTAATAAATTTTTTTATTCATCATTCGATTCATTATTCTTCCAACTAATCAACTTTTCGAATTTAATGACCATTACATGTTTTGCAATACTTTTTCAGGAAGTAAACATTTCTGTTTGGAATCATTGCTGGAAAATTTCCGAGGGTGTGATTTTGTAATTTGATTTTGACTTTCGATTCGGTTTTGACTTTGACTTTCACTTTCACTTTCAAAGTCACAGGCAAAATCAGAGTGAAAATGAAAGTCAATATCGAAGTCAAAATCAAATCGAAAGTCAAGGTCAAATCCCAAAATCGCTCCCCTGGATTGATTCCGAAAATTTCCCCAAAAACTTTCGTATTTCTTCCGGAAATCCTTCCACATGGGTTGATTAAGAAATCAGATCATGTTTAACTATCAGCAATCTTTTCTATCAAATAATAACAATAATAATAGTCACCAATCAACAATCATTATTTTCAATTAGCATACTTTCCCTATCAATCATGAAACTAAAAAATAATTGCCAAGTTTTTTTTTTAGTCATTCAGCAATAGTGTTTAAACAATCAACAAAAGCATTATCTAAAAATAATTTATTCGTTTTGAAAATGAAAAAAAAATTTGTCAATTCCTTTTTTTTCTGCAAAATTTTCTATTGAATCATCCGGTTCAGGAACAAAACATATCGACCCGGACACTGGATTGATATACTTCAAATATGATTTTGGATACGAATTTGGAATTGTGATACCTGGCGAGGGTAAGAAAACTGTCTCGAGCCAAAGTAAAAGTGTCCAAGGTCAACGTCGTGCCAGTGACATTGATGTACCAATTGTTCACGAATTCACCACAAGAAAGGAGAATGGTTTCGCAAAATCAACTCCTTCATCCACATGGAATAATAATAATAATAATAATCACGGACGTCAAGGGAATTTTAAACAAGATCGATTTGCACCAACAAAAACAGTGAAATGGGAACCAACATCTGAGAGTGAATTTTCAGAGGCTGAGGATATGAGATGTAGTAAAAAACGCGGTGGTGGTAATCTTGCACCACCGAGTATCTTTATTCCAGCGTCACCATCGCCAAGATGGGATCCAAGAACGCCGAGTCCCATTTCATTGAGTCCGAGTCTACCGAGTTTGAGTCCACGACACAGCAGCGCGTGTACTGGACCACCAAGTAACGTGGATTCTGCAGGTATATTGCATTCAAATTAAATGGATTCTGTGCCTGATCCTGAGCTGCAAGATCAATAATTATTGTTGCCTTTTGAGCTTCTTCAACCTTGAGCTTTTGCGCAATCCTTTATTGTTACCCTTTATCGTCCGAATTACTGATCAGGATCCAAGTGATCAGTTGTAATTTACTCCTGGCACGCTCGTCTCCCTTTTTCAGTGATCAGCAATCATCGTGATCGTCAATCAACAAGGGATCTTTTTTTTGCCGATTGCATGATCCTGTCCTTGCGTTTCACGATTATTTTTGGGGATTTTCAGATTAGAGGGACCTTTGTGATTAATGCTGATTCTTTTTGGGAATTTTTATTGCCTCAGGGTTTTATGTTTCAAGATTTATTGTCACAGGGTTTTATTGTTTCAGGATTTTATTTTTTTAGAGTCTTATTGTTTCTAAGTTATTTAGTAATCGCTGAAAATTCTTTAGGGATTTTATTGAACTTCTTCTAGAGTATTTACGGAACATTGCACAATCTCTAGGGATCTTTGCTGATGAAAATAGATTCTTGGAAAAATCCTTGTGTATCCTTGAATGATTTACTATTAATCTTCATGGAACTTTGTGGACCTCTGTGGATCTTCATGAATCTTTCTGGATCTTTAATGAATTTTTATAGATTTTTGTGGATCTTTATAGATCTTTGTGGATTAAATGAATCTTTTAAGGATCTTTAAGAATCTTTAAGAATCTTTAAAGATTTTGTAAATGTTCTATGGATTTTTCTGAATCTTTAGCAATTTTTTGTGGAACTCTAATGATCTTTGTGCATTTTTTATGAATCTTTATCGACTCTTATGGATCTCTGTGGATCTTCATGAATCATTCTGGATCTTTAATGAATTTTTATGGATTTTTGTGGATCTTTATATCTTCGTGCATTTTTTATGGATTTTTATGGATCTTTGTGAATCTTTTGTGGACCTTTATGGATCATTATAGATTCTTATGAATTTTTTTATAGATTCTTTTTTTTATAGATTTTTATAAATTCTTGTGGATTTTTTATGAATCCTTATGAATTCTTATGGATTTTTGACAATCTTTTATGGAACATTATTGCTTCTTACGAACTTTTGTGAATCTTTTTTTAATTCTATGGATCTTTTATGAATCATTGTTATCTTTATGGATTTCTTTGGATCTTTTATGATTCTTTATGGATTTTTTAAATCTTTTATGCATCTTTATGAATCTTTTATGGATCATTATGAATCTTTGTGTATCTTTATGAACTTTTATAGATCTTTTGTGGATTTTTATAAATTTTTACTTGATCATTGCAAATCTATTCAAAAATTGAATATACAGAATTATGCAGGATCTTTGAAGAATATTTTCAAATCTTTGCAGAATCTATTTTTCAGCTTCTTCCATAGTGTTTATGGACCATTCAAGAATATTCCATTATTGTCCCAGACGTTTAAGAATCATTGCAGAATATCTACAAATCTTTTATAGATCTTTATTGATCTTTATTTATCTTTGCAGATCTATTAAAAAATCATAGAAAGATCTTTTTAAATCTCTTCAAAGTCTTTTTGATTTTTGAAGGTATTAAAGATTTTAAATATAATTGCGGAATTTTGAATGCTTTTCGCATCGATCTCTGTGGATCTTTACAAATAAACTTTAACTCCCTTGAACTTCTATTTGTTCAAAAAAATTTTCCAAAATCGATTTCTGTCACTTATCCAAAAATGAAAGTAATTATCAGCATTTATTGTTTCGCTCCTTGTAATTAATTTATGCAAGTAATTGAATTGCGATTGAATATTCAAATGTTTGTGACAGTTAACAAGCAAAAAAATAAAATAAAATAAAAAATATTAAATTTTCAATATATCTTCATCATTCATTTTGCAAATCATTTTATCAATTTTGCAATTTTTTTTTGTGAATAAACTATCAAAAATCAATTCTAATAGTGTGGGAATTTTTCAGGATCTCCCTGGCCCTGTACAAATGGAATTTCAGGTAGTAAGGAAGTGATACAACCTTATCTCGAACCACAACCAAAGAAAGCTCCTCTTTTTATCACGGTAATTATTTTATTTTCAAAATAAATCTAAACTAATTATGTTATTATTTTATTGAATATACTATCATTTTATTCACTATTTTATTATTTAGTTAACTATTTTATTATCTTATTAATTATTTTTTTATTTCATTAACTATTTTATTATTATTTTAACTATTTTATCATTAAAAATTTTTATGAAATAACGATAAAAAATGTATGTTTTAATTAGAAGAAGAAAATTTTATTTTAATTAAAAATTAATTAATAAATCAAAAAACAAAGATAAAAAATAAAAGTTGTCAAAATATTTTTTGTTCCAGCCTTTAAGGGATATTGCTGTTGTTAGTGGACAATCCGCACGTTTTGAGTGCATTGTACAAGCAGAGCCACAACCAAATATTTTATGGTCGAAAAATGGTAGAATTGTGGAAAATTCCGCGAAATATGAAATTTACTATAGAAATGGAGTTTGTCGACTTACATTAGCCCGCGCATTACCAGGTCAGTGAAAATTTTGAGATGAAATTACATTACTTCAATATTATTTTCCAAAGAACAATTATTTTTTTGAGGTAAATTTTTATTGCATTTTTTATTGAAAGAAATCAAAGGAAGTAAAAAAATAAAATAAGTGCTCTAAATTATTTAAATGAAATAAAGTAAAAAAGAATTAGAAAGAAATAAAAAACAATTTTTTTCTATTTAGTTTCTTTTCATTTAATTTTTTTATTTTCAATAAAAAAAATTCGTCTTATTTACAATTTAAAATTTTTTCTTCATTTACAACGAAAGAAATAATTTTTCAATTCAAAAAAAGAATAAATAAACAGTGAGAAAAAATTGTTTTTCTATTAAAATGAAAAAAATGATTTTTATATTAAAACAAAAAAATAAAAAACAGTAATTTTTGCTAATTGTTACAAATACTTTTCTCTAAAAATGGTAAAATTTTTAGATGACGCTGGTTCGTACATGTGCACGGCAACAAATAATCTCGGCTCAGCAGGAACTTCATCAACATTGCAGGTGCCAGGTAATAGACGTTCGGTGTATGGCATTAATTATTAATCAACAAGAAAAATAAAAAGGTGGAGGTGCATCGTAAACAAAAAAAAATGGTGGCGGTAGATCTGTGATCTCGCTCAAAGGAGTTAATTTCTAAATCAATTTCTTATCAAATTATCATTATTACTTTTTTTTATGTAAACATACTGCTTGGGGCGAATTCGCAGAGATCATTTTGCTATAAATGTAGCTATATAGAGTATTTCCCTCGCAGTGTCGACAATAAGACCCTTACAATTTCATTTTTCTGCATTTTTTTTTCTTTTTCGTTAACAATTTTTTCATCGCAAGGGCTAAGGAGAACTTAAATAGTCTCTTTTCTTTCAATTTTTTGTTCGTTCTTTTTGTTGTTGTGTAGGAAGCTTTACGAATGCATTTTTTTTTCTAAAAAAAAGGGATCGTGCTTCTGCTATATACCTCTCTTGCACTCCTCGTTTCACTTTCAAACTCCTTTTTTGAAACTAGCAAAGAAAATTCTCCTCATGTTCATTTTTTTAAAATATCATTTTTTAAAAATAATAATCTTTGTTATTAATTTTTTCCACACGACACGTTATTCATAACTACACACATTTTTGTAATTATTCCAATGTTTAGTAAATCAAGCCCACTGTCGATGATAGATTAAAGAAGAAAGTTGAAATCAGAGATAGAAGAAGCGAAAAAAAATTCTTCAATTGCTGTTGAATTCTAGTCATTGTAAAAAATCCTCCACTTAACCAAACCCAAAGAAAAATTTCACTTGGTTTCTAAAATAAGAAACTAGATTTTTTTAAGAAGAAATTTTATTCAATTTTTTTTTTGTATTTAAAAAAAAGACTTAATCGAAAATTATTGTTAGTGATTTTTGTAATTAGTTAGTAAAGCGATCCGAGGAGTTGGAGTTTCTACATATAAATATATATACATATACATATTTAAAAAAAGATCCAAAGAATCCCTTTTTATTTGACTTTTGGAGCTTGAGGATGAGAGACTTTTTATTGATGCCAAATAATAATAATAAAAAAAAAATATTGTCTATTTACTCTTTATATAGTTAAACGTATGAACGAGAAATGTTAATTTAAGCCAGATTGTTATTATCTCGACTTTTAATTGTTTTATCACTGATTACTGTTATAATTACAATGATCAACGTTATCAGTAATGCTGTGTAAATAAACGTGTGCTTCCTCTATGATACAGAGTTTATGATTTATCAATTTTTTTTTTCTCTCTTTCTTTCACCTTTTTCTACAAATTTTATTTCTTTACAAATTCTCTATCCACACTATTTATATTTCTTCATATAGAGGCCTTTTTATTTGTAAGTATTTGTAATAAGTATTTTCGGTATTTTTCAAAAAAATTCGTTTATAAACAGCGACCAAATAAAAATACCGATTTAGTTATTGATTTTTTTTAACAAAAAAAAAAAAAAACGTTTCCATTGGGGTACGTGCTTTACTAATCAATGCTAAAGTAGAAAACTAATTTTAATGTTTATTAATTATTTGGTGGATTGCATGAATTTTGGAAAATTTTTATTATTTATTACATACACATTTTTAATTACATTTTTCATTTATTCTTGGAATTATTTTTGTTTACTTTCATTTCACCGATTTAATCCAATTGGTTTTTAATAAATTAATTAATGAAACTCTTGGTTAATTGTCTAATTGATTTAAAAAGAAATTACTCAGTTGAAAAGAATTAATAAATTATTCCATAAATAAATTGCCTAATTAATTAGTTAATAAATAAATTACTTAAATAATAAAAAATTCACTTCACAAATTAATTAAGTAGTAAAGTAATTAATAAGTTACTTAATAAATAACTCAGTGAGTAAATTGACTAATTATTTCATTGAATAATAATGTAAATAATTAATTAATTTGTTACTTACTTAATTAATTAATTACTCAATAAATAAGTAACGTAATGAATTAATTGCTCTATAAATAAATTGTTTAATAAAGTAATTACGTAATAAAAAATCACTTAAATAATTTGAAAGTTATATAATTAATAATTTATTATTAATTAATTAAGTAGTTAAGTAATCAATATGTTACTTAATTAATTAATTACTGAAATAATTTATGTTACTTAATTAATTAAGTAGTGACGGAATTAAGAAGTTAATTAATTATTTACTTAATAAATAAATTGCTGAAGTAATTAATTACTCAAGAAATAAATTACCTAATTTATTATTGCCACAATTACATAAATAATTAATTGATGCATTTGTTACTAATTATTATTTATCACAATTAACTAAAATTTCTTAGAATTAATTAATAATTTATTAATTCTTTTACAATTTGTTTAATACATAAAATAGAGTTAAATTTTTCTTTCATTTGACATTAATAAATTTTTTGATAAATTAATCTATTAATAATTGATTTTTACTGATACTCATTTTAAAAATTAAAAAAACAAAAAAAAATAAAATAACCAATAGTATTTAAATAGAATAATATTGTTAACGTGAAATTGTTGACTTGGCAGTCTAAAGATAAATAAAATAATCATGAATTTGAGAATGCAATTGCCGATGAAATTTTTGGCAATGATTTTTGTACCTATTCGCGTAAAATGAGGCACAAAATCGTTTTGGTAAATAATGGATAATTTATGAGCGTGAAAAACAACGATTTGATTGTTAAAATTTTTCATAGGTTCTAAATTGCCAAAGAGAAATCTTATAATGTTAATGAGACCAAGTTAGATTACTGTTTAACCTTGGCTGAACCGACAATTTAGTTCAAAGTTGTATATACGTATATTTTCTTTATAGTTGAGAACTTGTCGAGAGTTACGTGTGTATATATATGTATATTATGTTACATTACGATTTCTTGGCTCAAGTAAAAAGAAAAAAAAATCTTGAATGGAAAATTAACTTCTTTAAGCCCTGTTATGTCAAGGGCAATGAGTAATATTGTCTAATCATTTTGGCAAACTTTAAAGTTTCAAAAGTATTTTCGTTAAATGATTCAGAAATATTTTTTGATGAATTTTCAAATTTTTGGATTTATTTCTAAAGGAGACTAATTTAGTTTTAAATGGCAATTTTATTGTTAAAGGAGAATAAAAATGAAATAGTTAATTAAATAATTAAAATACTTTAAAATACTATATAATTAATACACTAAATAGTAATTTAAATACCAAATAGTAATTGAAATACTAAATAGTAATTTAAGTACCAAATAATAATTGAAATACGAAATAGTAATTAAAATACTAAATAGTAATTTAAATACCAGACAGTAATTAAAACGCTAAAAAGTAATTTACTTTCAGAATCATTTACAATTTTCGTTCTAAATAGTAATTTAATTTTTGTCAGAAAAAAAATTGGCCACAGATAATTATTTGCTTCTTAAATAATAATTTACGAAAATAATAAAAAAAAGGGAAGAAAAAAAGTATCAGTATTACGAAAACATTAATGAGTCAGCGAATTTTTAATTTATTGCATCGATGAAATTTTAATTTTTCGATGATCCTGCACGATAAACTGAATTTCTATATAAAAATTTTAATAAATAATAGCAAACAAATTGCAGAGACAAATTTTCTTGAAAATCATTTAAGTCAATTAGTCTCAGAGATGACCCAAATTTTCCGCAATTGCCCAAGAATAAAATCCTTAAGATTTATCCAGAAAATTATCTCCACCTTGGCAAAAAGTCAATTTTAAATATTAAACACCCAAGAATTATTAAAAAAAAATTTAAAATCATAAGCAAAAATTAACAAATTTATATTAAATATAAACAAATTAATAAAAAGTAAAATAAAACAAACTCGGTAATTACAAAATTAATTTAACAAGTTACATAAATGAACGAAAAAATAAAAAAAATAATAATCTTTTAATTAAAAGTATATTAATTAAATTAAAATGAGTATTAAAAGTAAATTTGACTGAATTTCAATTAAAGAAAATTAATTTCATAAATTAAAATAAATTAAATAAATAAACAAAGAAAAGTGATCATAAATAATTTACAGGAATATATTTGCCTCCGCTGCAAATTAATGAGCATTCCTCAAGATATGTTACATTAAAGGATCTCTTTCTATCACCGAAACAACAAATAAATTTTCCATCATTCAATCAGGATGAAATTCCAGAATTGAAAGATCTCAGTCTTTGGAATCGTAAGATAAGGTAAATTGAGAGTTAATGCTTTTTTTTCTTATTCCCCTTCTTTTCTATATATTTTATGCAAAATGCAAAAAAACAAAAGTTCAATGCTCTGGATACAATGCTTTCTAGTTGCGGCAATTCGTTCTACGAGGATGGCTCTCAAAATGAATTTTATTTGATGACACGCGAAAATAAAGTAGCAAAAAAATTGGATTATTCAGACATGGATACAACAAGCAATCACTATGCAAATATTTCTAAAGCGAATAACATTCATTTGCAAATTGCTGATTACGAGAAAACTGATCAAATTGTTCATCCTGATGACGGTAAGTTAATTAAATTTTTTATTTAAACAAAAAATATATGCATACAATATAAATAAATATACCTATAAAAAAATTTTTTTTTAATGATTTATTCACGTCTTTTATCACAGGAAATATTTTTCATAAAATATTTCTAACGAATCAGTTTTTTTATTATTCTAACGAATTAGTTGTATTATTAATTTCAACTAAATATTAATAAAATTTTAATTTAATTTAAAATAGATTTCATTACTCGGTTGTATTAATAATTTAGAAAACGTTAATTTAATTTAATTTTATTTAAAATTTTAATTAAATTTAATAAAAATTATATAAAAATTAATTTTCATTAAAATTTTCGTTAAATTCAATAATAATTATTTAAAAATTAATTTTTATTACAATTTTAATTAAATTAAATAAAAATTATTTAAAAACTAAGTTTCATTACAATTTTATTGTAATATTTATTAATTATTCGAGAGAAAAAAATTTGATGTGACATGTGATACTTTTCATTCTATTGAACAAATTTTTCTTTGTGGGAAGAAAATTTCAATAAACAAAGAAATATTTGTTAAGAAAGAGATTTGTTTCGAAAAAAGAATTTATATCAAAGAGAATGTTAAAGAAAAGAAATATAGATTAAAGAATAGATGCTAATCAAAGAAAGAATCTAGATTAAAGAAGAAATCTGGAGCTGATAAATAAATCTTTATCAAGTCATTTAAATCAATATAGAAATTTGTATATGAGAAGAAATCTGTATCAATAAAGAAGTTTTATTAAGGAAGAGAAATACAGATTTAAGAATAGATCTAAATAAAAAAGTGATCAAGATCTCTTCTTTAATCTAGATCCCAAGATATCTCCATCAAAAGAAATCTAGATCAAAAGAAAAATCCTTATCAATGAAATGATCTAGATAAAAAAGAGTGATTTAGATAAAAAGGAGTGATCTAGATCAAAAAAAGATTAATCTAGATAAAAAAGAGTGATCTAGATAAAAAAGAGTGATCTAGATTAAAAAAAGTGCACAAAAACGAAATTTAAATAAAAAAAATTTAAATCTATTATTCCAGTTGGATCAAAGAAAAAATCGAAACTAAAGAAAAATTTCCTTCTAGATTCAAGAGTACAGAGTAAAATTTTCCAAACTTATTCTAAATAAACCAAAGTAAAAAAAAAAATGTCATTTTTTCTCGGAAAAAATTAAAGTATTAAGAAAAGAAAAAAAAACACTTCTAATTGCAAAAGAAACTGTTGCAGTCGACAATTTAACGTGAAACTCAACAACAAAAATAGATTCGTACACTCGAGACATTCCAGGTGGGGGTCTCACTACTCTTTCTTGCTCACGGGATAAATTTTTGCGCACACATATTTTCTTATGTATATATCTTGCGTATTTCTAATATATAACACACGCAGGGATGTTGAATCATAGACGTTGAACTCTTCTTGCTGAGAGCGAGAGAATTTTGAAGATCCCCTCGAACCCGAAAATAGCAGGCGTCGCTATGCGCCCACCTTGGCAAAGGATATGATTCACTCGACCTACCTTTCAATGATTTTCTTCTTTTTTTTGGCCAAGAAAATTAATTTCCTCGAAAAAAATTAATTTTTGGAAATTATGTCTCAGAGAAAAGAAAAAAAAGGATTTAATTTGTCTCGTGTTTATAATTAAAAGAGAAGTCATGATTTTTTGCTGCTCGATTGCGACATTTGATTTCTCTCTGTCTCTCTCTCTCTCTCTCTCTTTCTCTCTTATGATTTCTTGTTTGTAATGCGAAACCAAGCATTGTACAGCAAATATACGACCGGCTCTGAATATTACACACACGCATTGCTGGATTTGTCCTACTGCCACCTCCTGCATCGTCTTGCTCCGATTCGTCTTAATTCTCACATATCCCCCAACAATCCCTCCAATTTCATCGTCGAGTAAAATAATTACAATGATAATTAACTACACGACTAGTGCTTCACAATTACACAATTTTACAATTATTCCCATTCTAGTTGTTTTCTCTTCTTTTTTTCATTATTATCACAGTTTTTCTGATGATATCAGAAATTGAAAAAAAAGAATCCAAAAGTTGCATCGCAACAATTTTGATTCGTTTTTTGTATCAAATTGTAATATCCTCAAAAAGATTGTGAATATACGTAGCTTATAATGATAAAGTCATTCTTAATCATCTTTTTGAAATTCTAGCTGGTCAAATTCTTCAACTTTAACTAAATAACTAAATTTAAACTTAATACTACATAATAACTGCTACCAAGTACTAAACAAATATAGGACAAATACAAATTCCATTCGAAATAAAAATCGAGGATTTTCCAAACGAAAATTAATTCATTTGCTATCCATGCTTTGGAAAAAGTTACTTTTTAAAAGGCCAGAAGCCTGACAAATCCATAGACGTCGCAACTGAATAATTCGAAATGATCAATGCTTCATTCTTTCATTTTCGCAATAATTTCTTTCACTATAGAGTTGAATACAAATATTCTACGAACACTAGCCAACAACAAAATCAATTGTCAATGAACAATTGATTTTGTTGTTGCCTATTGTATATTACAAGTTAATTTACATGAATTTCCTTTAGTAAAATAATTTTGGCAAAATTACTAGTCAAAATACTCCATTCGCCAATTAGCAGACAATCGAATTTTCGAGTTTTGAGGAGCTAAGAGCTTTAAAAAATTCAATTGTTTATAAACAATTAATTTTGTTGTTGCTTATTGTTCCTTAGACGTTTATTTACAAGAATTTACTTTTATAAACTGATTTTGGCAAAATTAATAGTCAAAATACTCCATCCGCCAATTAGCAGACAATCGAATTTTCGAGTTTTGAGGAGCTAAGAGGTTTAAAAAATTAAATTGTTTATAAACAATTAATTTTGTTGTTGCCTTTTGTTGCTTAGATGTTTATTTGCAAGAATTTTATTTAGTAAAATAATTTTGGCAAAATTACTAGTCAAAATACTCCATCCGCCAATTAGCAGACAATCGAATTTTCGAGTTTTGAGGAGCTAAGAGCTTTAAAAAATCCAATTGTTTATAAACAATTAATTTTGTTGTTGCCTATTGTTCCTTAGATGTTTATTTGCAAGAATTTCATTTAGAAAAATAATTTTGGCAAAATTACTAGTCAAAATACTCCATCCGCCAATTAGCAGACAATCGAATTTTCGAGTTTTGAGGAGCTAAGAGCTTTAAAAAATTCAATTGTTTATAAACAATTAATTTTGTTGTTGCCTATTGTTCCTTAGATGTATATTTACAAGAATTTACGTTTATAAAATCATTTTGGCAAAAATAATAGTCAAAATACTCCATCCGCCAATTAGCAGACAATCGAATTTTCGAGTTTTGAGAAGCTAAGAGCTTTAAAAAATTCAATTGTTTATAAACAATAATTTTGTTGTTGCCTATTGTTCCTTAGATGTATATTTACAAGAATTTACGTTTATAAAATGATTTTGACAAAATTACTAGTCAAAATATTCCATCCGCCAATTAGCAGACAATCGAATTTTCGAGTTTTGAGGAGCTAAGAGCTTTAGAAAATTCAAATGTTTATAAACAATTAATTTTGTTGTTGCCTATTGTTCCTTAGATGTTTATTTAGAAGAATTTTAATTAGTAAAATAATTTTGGCAAAAATAATAGTCAAAATACTCCATCCGCCAATTAGCAGACAATCGAATTTTCGAGTTTTGAAGAGCTAAGAGCTTTAAAAAATCCAATTGTTTATAAACAATTAATTTTGTTGTTGCCTATTGTTCCTTAGATGTTTATTTGCAAGAATTCACTTTAATAAAATGATTTTGGCAAAAATAATAGTCAAAATACTCCATCCGCCAATTAGCAGACAATCGAATTTTCGAGTTTTGAGGAGCTAAGAGCTTTAGAAAATTCAAATGTTTATAAACAATTAATTTTGTTGTTGCCTATTGTTCCTTAGATGTTTATTTAGAAGAATTTTAATTAGTAAAATAATTTTGGCAAAAATAATAGTCAAAATACTCCATCCGCCAGTTAGCAGACAATCGAATTTTCGAGTTTTGAGGAGCTAAGAGCTTTAAAAAATTCAATTGTTTATAAACAATTCATTTTGTTGTTGCCTATTGTTCCATAGATGTTTATTTGCAAGAATTTACTTTTATAAAATGATTTTGACAAAATTACTAGTCAAAATAATCCATCCGCCAATTAGCAGACAATCGAATTTTCGAGTTTTGAGGAGCTAAGAGCTTTAAAAAATTCAATTGTTTATAAACAATTAATTTTGTTTTTGCCTATTGTTCCTTAGATGTTTATTTGCAAGAATTTCATTTAGAAAAATAATTTTGGCAAAATTACTAGTCAAAATACTCCATCCGCCAATTAGCAGACAATCGAATTTTCGAGTTTTAAGGAGCTAAGAGCTTTAAAAAATTCAATTGTTTATAAACAATTAATTTTGTTGTTGCCTATTGTTCCTTAGATGTTTATTTGCAAGAATTCACTTTAATAAAATGATTTTGGCAAAAATAATAGTCAAAATACTCCATCCGCCAATTAGCAGACAATCGAATTTTCGAGTTTTGAGGAGCTAAGAGCTTTAAAAAATTCAATTGTTTATAAACAATTAATTTTGTTGTTGCCTATTGTTCCTTAGATGTTTATTTGCAAGAATTTCATTTAGAAAAATAATTTTGGCAAAATTACTAATCAAAATACTCCATCCGCCAATTAGCAGACAATCGAATTTTCGAGTTTTGAGGAGCTAAGAGCTTTAAAAAATTCAATTGTTTATAAACAATTAATTTTGTTGTTGCCTATTGTTCGTTAGATGCTTATTTACAAGAATTCACTTTAATAAAATAATTTTGGCAAAAATAATAGTCAAAATACTCCATCCGCCAATTAGCAGACAATCGAATTTTCGAGTTTTGAGGAGCTAAGAGCTTTAAAAAATTCAATTGTTTATAAACAATTAATTTTGTTGTTGCCTATTGTTCGTTAGATGCTTATTTACAAGAATTCACTTTAATAAAATAATTTTGGCAAAAATAATAGTCAAAATACTCCATCCGCCAATTAGCAGACAATCGAATTTTCGAGTTTTGAGGAGCTAAGAGCTTTAAAAAATTCAATTGTTTATAAACAATTAATTTTGTTGTTGCCTATTGTTCCTTAGATGTTTATTTGCAAGAATTTCATTTAGAAAAATAATTTTGGCAAAATTACTAGTCAAAATACTCCATCCGCCAATTAGCAGACAATCGAATTTTCGAGTTTTGAGGAGCTAAGAGCTTTAAAAAATTCAATTGTTTATAAACAATTAATTTTGTTGTTGCCTATTGTTCCTTAGATGTTTATTTGCAAGAATTTCATTTAGAAAAATAATTTTGGCAAAATTACTAGTCAAAATACTCCATCCGCCAATTAGCAGACAATCGAATTTTCGAGTTTTGAGGAGCTAAGAGCTTTAAAAAATTCAATTGTTTATAAACAATTAATTTTGTTGTTGCCTATTGTTCCTTAGATGTTTATTTGCAAGAATTTCATTTAGAAAAATAATTTTGGCAAAATTACTAGTCAAAATACTCCATCCGCCAATTAGCAGACAATTGAATTTTCGAGTTTTGAGGAGCTAAGTGCTTTAAAAAATTCAATTGTTTATAAACAATTAATTTTGTTATTGCTAATGTTCCTTAGATGTTTATTTACAAGAATTTACTTTTATAAAATGATTTTGGCAAAAATAATAGTCAATATAATCCATCCGCCAATTAGCAGACAATCGAATTTTCAAGTTTTGAGGAGCTAAGAGTTTTATAAAATTCAATTGTTTATAAACAATTCATTTTGTTGTTGCCTATTGTTTCCTAGATGTTTATTTACAAGAATTTACTTTTATAAAATGATTTTGGCAAAATTACTAGTCAAAATACTACATCCGCCAATTAGCAGACAATCGAATTTTCAAGTTTTGAGGAGCTAAGAGTTTTATAAAATTCAATTGTTTATAAACAATTCATTTTGTTGTTGCCTATTGTTTCCTAGATGTTTATTTACAAGAATTTACTTTTATAAAATGATTTTGGCAAAATTACTAGTCAAAATACTACATCCGCCAATTAGCAGACAATCGAATTTTCGAGCTTTGAGGAGCTAAGAGTTTTATAAAATTCAATTGTTTATAAACAATTAATTTTGTTGTTGCCTATTGTTCCTTAGATGTTTATTTGCAAGAATTTCATTTAGAAAAATAATTTTGGCAAAATTACTAGTCAAAATACTCCATCCGCCAATTAGCAGACAATCGAATTTTCGAGTTTTGAGGAGCTAAGAGCTTTAAAAAATTCAATTGTTTATAAACAATTAATTTTGTTGTTGCCTATTGTTCCTTAGATGTTTATTTGCAAGAATTTCATTTAGAAAAATAATTTTGGCAAAATTACTAGTCAAAATACTCCATCCGCCAATTAGCAGACAATCGAATTTTCGAGTTTTGAGGAGCTAAGAGCTTTAAAAAATTCAATTGTTTATAAACAATTAATTTTGTTGTTGCCTATTGTTCCTTAGATGTTTATTTGCAAGAATTTCATTTAGAAAAATAATTTTGGCAAAATTACTAGTCAAAATACTCCATCCGCCAATTAGCAGACAATCGAATTTTCGAGTTTTGAGGAGCTAAGAGCTTTAAAAAATTCAATTGTTTATAAACAATTAATTTTGTTGTTGCCTATTGTTCCTTAGATGTTTATTTGCAAGAATTTCATTTAGAAAAATAATTTTGGCAAAATTACTAGTCAAAATACTCCATCCGCCAATTAGCAGACAATTGAATTTTCGAGTTTTGAGGAGCTAAGTGCTTTAAAAAATTCAATTGTTTATAAACAATTAATTTTGTTATTGCTAATGTTCCTTAGATGTTTATTTACAAGAATTTACTTTTATAAAATGATTTTGGCAAAAATAATAGTCAATATAATCCATCCGCCAATTAGCAGACAATCGAATTTTCAAGTTTTGAGGAGCTAAGAGTTTTATAAAATTCAATTGTTTATAAACAATTCATTTTGTTGTTGCCTATTGTTTCCTAGATGTTTATTTACAAGAATTTACTTTTATAAAATGATTTTGGCAAAATTACTAGTCAAAATACTACATCCGCCAATTAGCAGACAATCGAATTTTCGAGCTTTGAGGAGCTAAGAGTTTTATAAAATTCAATTGTTTATAAACAATTCATTTTGTTGTTGCCTATTGTTTCTTAGACGTTTATTTACAAGAATTTACTTTTATAAAATGATTTTGGCAAAATTACTAGTCAAAATACTCCATCCGCCAATTAGCAGACAGTCGAATTTTCGAGTTTTGAGGAGCTAAGAGCTTTAAAAAATTAAATTGTTTATAAACAATTAATTTTGTTGTTGCCTATTGTTCCTTAGATGTATATTTACAAGAATTTACGTTTATAAAATGATTTTGACAAAATTACTAGTGAAAATACTCCATCCGCTAAAAAAAAATTCGTGAGTATTGTCGCGTTATGAAAGAAAGCTCTTTTTTTAAAAAATGCTCTAATTTGAAAAGTGACAGCCGAGTACAAGTAAGTTTACTGACACAGATTCTCTCAAATTGAGACATAAAAACGTATAAAATGTGTTGCAAAGCAACATTTTTTATACGTTTTTTGTCTCAATTTGTTATCCTTAGAAAAACTGTGAGTTATTAAAGCTATTAAATAAAAAATAAACAAATAAAAATAAAATAATGAAAATAAATAAAAAATAAATAAACACCAAATATTACTAAATTTTAAATACTCCTAATTTGATAATAAATACCAGCAAATAGTACTGACATTAAAGTACCCCTAATTATTGTTTACAATAAAAATACTTCAATATAAATCGAATAATGAGCGGTAGTAGCATTATAATTGTGTCAACTTTTGAAAGCAGTGAGACGAAATATACCCACACGTGAAGAGTCTGGCTATAAATGAGATAAAAAGAGAAAAGAGATGGAAAATATAAAAAAGGAAGAAGAGAGAGAGTGAGAGAAGGGAAAGAAGCGTGGGCGGCCCGGCCGGTGTACTCTCTACTGTCAGTGTTCACGGGAAGATTGAGAAGAGTCTCGAAAAAGAGAGCGATAATTTATCCCACTGCAGTTGCCACTTGACCATTTCTTGAAACTTGACAACCGGCTTTTTAACGGTCCTCTCCTGGCTTCACCTTCCAAATAGTTAGCGAGTGCAACTCTCGTGCGTTCACATTCTCTTCTCTCTCGTTTTTCTTTATCTCTTCTTTTTTCTTCTTTACTCGGTCACTGGGAGAGAAGAAGGTCCCCCCCTTAATGTGACTTCATTTCATTTAACACTGCGTGCATCCTCCAACTGTACTTTTTTCATTATTCAATAAATTTCCACACTTGACAATATATTTTTGAATTTGGAGAATTTTATTTATCCTACAAAACTTGAGGAAGTTTTGCAATTTTTACATTTGTTTTTTTTTCTTTACACAGTTTTGCCAGGGATATCAAATTGAGACAAAAAACTTATCAAACTTATTATTTTAATTAATTTAGAATTGAAGATGATCATATTTTCCTGAGTAATGCAGTCAACTCTCGATAACTATTAAACTTTCGATAAATTAAATCTCTTAATAAATTGAAATTGGTTTCTGGTCAATTTGAAATAATTTTAATACTTAAATCATTCGATAAATAAAAACCCTTGATAATTTGAATGTTTCTCTAGATCTCATAAGATTTCATTTATCGAGAGTTGACTGCACTCTCTAAATTTGAATCAGTTAAAAATAACTGTTTGTCACTTAAATAAAAACAAATAATTTTGCAGTACATATTTTTACTCATTCAATTAGTCAACTTGAACAAATTTTCAGTTATTTTTTTACTGAAAACCAGTTATTTTTTTTTACTGACAATCGGTTATTTTTAACTAATTCAGAAGCAAAAAAATATTAATCACTGATTTTCAGGTAAAACTACGATCTTCAACTGATTAAAATTTAGAAAGTAGATACAAGAATAATACTAGCAATTAAGGAATATAAATTTTCTGAAATTTCAGAATTGGAGTAATTAGAAATTCTATAATTGGAATGATCACAAATTTTCTAAAATTGGAATGGTGAAAAATTTCTGAACAGAAAGTATCAGCTATTTAAAAAAAGGAATGATAAGAAATTTCAAAATAGAAATGATCCGAAATTCCAAAATAGGAATGGTCAGAAATTTTATAATTTTATTAATTATTTATTATTATTTTATTTATTATTTTATTATTACACGGAGAAAAATTTATTCGTACTGATTACAATAGTCTATATTACTGCTCGGATATGTGACCACTTTTTGTTATGATTACTATAGCTGTTGTAAGGAGTACAAACATGAATTTATCCCTTACAACAGCTATAGTAATCGTTCCTACTAAATTCTTAACACATTACATAGTCTTCGTAATCATTCCAAAAAGTGGTCACATATCCGAGCTGTAATGTAGACTATTGTAATCATTAAAAATAATTTTTCTCCGTGTATTATTATTTATTTTATATTATTTATTATATTTTTTTATTTTTATATTATTTTTACTTATTTATTATTAATTAATTAATAAAAAATAGGGAATGTTATTAATTTTAGGGGATAAAAAAGGGGAAAAAGGGGATCAGGTAAAAAAAGGAACTGTGATCCCTGTTATTGAAATTAGAAATTTTTAACTTGAAATTATTAGAAATTCCATAATAGAAATGATCAGAACTGAAAAAATAAAAATAATCGACAGTAAACTACTTCTTCTCTCGTTTTTGCCACCAAACTTCAAAAATAAAAATTATTCACAAAAATTGATCATATATTTGACTTCCAATGATTAATTTCCAAAAGAAGCTAAAAGGTAAAATTTCCTAAAAATATTAATGACTGTGTATGCGTGTGCGCGAAGAAATCACGACAAAGCTTCTTCTTCTTCTTCTTCGCTTTCATAAAAAGCATGAAAAAGACGAAGACGAAGAATAAGAAGAAGGAGGCGGAGGATATTTTTGTCACGATGAATACACAACTTGAACATTTTCTATATCTACACACAAATACATTGAAAAAAATGTCTAGTGAAGACATTTTCCCTATACGTTCACTATATTAGTGTGTGTATACATATACAATGTCGATGAGCGTCGCGACGCTTTAGCACCCTCACCCCACTCTAAATACAACTCATACCCCACTCCACCCGGCAAAATTTTCGGCTCCGCGGGATCTCAACCAAGAATCCCGCTACCGGCTCACTCGTAATTCGCATTCGAACGACGTCTTGGTTAACAGAGTCTCGGGGTAAAAAAAAACAAAAAAATAAAAAAATAAAAAAAAATTAATTGGTACAATGACTTGACTTCTGCCGAATGAAGCCGTGGAAAAGGGCAATCTCGATGCGAATTAAACGCAAACGAAAAACGCGATTATTTGCATATTAGTTTTTAAAACGACGACGACGACTCGATTAGAGCATTACCTTGCGATTATAAACGAAAAATCGCGAACAAGAGAAAAAAGAAAGAGAGAGAGAGAAAGGAAAAGGAGATCGTGTTGCAAAAAGTGATTTTTTTTTCAAGTGCTATAGTGTGTGCACAATCAACAATTTATAAAATATAAAAAGATTTCTTCAATTTAATTTTCGTTTTGTGCAAGAAAAAAAATATTTGGATTTTGTGATTTTTCAACATGAAGCGACAACAGTCTCAACAATCGCAACAGCAGTTGCAACAGCAACAGCAGCAACAACAACAGCAACAATCGACAATGCAACAGCAACAGTATATGCAGCAGAGGACTGAAAGACAGATCACCCGGCAACATATTACTAGTCAACAGAGAGGTCTGTTGGATTTGTGGTTTCATTCTTAATTCCTTTTTTGGTTATCGCTTCGTTTTTTCCGAATTTTACATCGATTTGTCCTCTGATTATTTATCGGCTGAAGAAAAGATTTTTTATTCGACTTTTTTGTTCATTTGGTCTTCATTTTTTCTTCTTTTTCATTTTCTTCTTCCTTTTCTTCTTATTTTTCTTCTTCTACTTTATAATTTTTTGCTTCTTCTTCTTCTTCTCTTCTAATTTTCGTTTCTATTTTTCATCCTTCATTGAATATTTTTTTTCTCTGCTAGAATATTTTCGGTTTACATTTGTAATCTTCTTTTCTTTTCTTTCATTATTTTGGATTTTTATTTCTTTTTTTTTATTTATTCTTCGTTCTTCTTTTTCGTTATTTTCATTTTTTTACTTTTTCCTTTTCAAAGAATTCTTCGTTATTTTCATTTTCTTTTATTTTTTCTTCTTCAAAGAATTCTTCGTTCTTATTTTCATCTATTTCATACTTTTTAGTTCTTTAAGATTCATTCTTTTATTTCTTCTTTTCCATTTCTTCTTTGCTTTTCATTTTTGTTTTTTGACGTGTATTTTGTTTCCTTTTATTTTTTCTTTTTCAAAGAATTCTTCGTTATTCTTTTTCCTTATTTTACGTTCTCCTTTCAATTCCATTTAATTTTTTCTTATTTTTCACTTATTCTTCTTTCTTCATTATTTAAAATCTTCTTTCTTATTTAATCTTCTTTCTTTTTTTTCGTTATTTCACGTTTTTATTTCTTTTTGTTTTATTTTTGTTCTTTTTCATTTATTCTTCGTTATTCTTTTCTGTTATTTTATGAATATTTCTTCTTTATTTCGCTTTCTTGTATATTTTTCTTTTTTAAAGAATTCTTCGTTCTTCTTTTTCGTTACTTTACGTTTTTATTTATTTTTTTTATTCTTATTTTTCATTTATTCTTCTCCCTTATTTTTCATTTAATCTTCGTTCTCCTTTTTTGTTATTTTACGTGTATTTCTATTTTATCTCTATTTTTGTTATTTTTTATTTCTTCTATTTCCTCTTTTTCAAAGAATTCTTCGTTTCTGCCTTTAAAAATATACTTTTCTTAAAGTTCAATTTATAAACAATTGCTTTTATCATTATTTTCTTGTTTTAATTTTTATTTTCTATTCTATTCTCTCTTTTTCATTCTTCCTTTTTGGTTTTTTCATTTTTAAATTTTTCTTTCTTATTCTTCACTCTTCTTTTCTCTTTGTTTTCTTTTTTTTCTCTTCTTTACTTCCTTACTTTTTATCCTTTTTGCTTCTTCTTATCTCTTCTTTCATTCTACATTTATTTCTACCTTTTCTTCTTTATCTTTTTCTATATTTTTTTCTTAAAAAAAAATTATAATAAAAAAAAGTAGAAAAATAAAAAAACTTAAAAAAATTATAATAAAAAAAAGTAGAAAAATGAAAAAACTTAAAAAAATTATAATAAAAAAAAGTAGAAAAATGAAAAAACTTGAAAAAAGTAGAAAAAAAGTAGAAAAAGGTGAAAAAAGACCGAAAAAAAGTTGAAAACATATTATGAAAAAAGTAGAAAAAGAAGAAAAAAATACAATGAAGTAGAAAATAGAAAAAATTGGAAAAGGTACAAAAAGAAAAAAAATAGAATGAAGTAGAAAATAGAAAAAATAGAAAAAGGTGCAAAAAGAAAAAAAATAAAATGAAGTAGAAAAAAGAAAAAGTAGAAAAAGTTACAAAAAGAAGAAACAAAAATAGAGTAAAGTAGAAAATAGAAAAAAGTAGAGAAAACAAAAAAAAACTAGGAAAATGTAGAAAATAGAAAAAGTAGAAAAAGGTACAAAAAAAGAAGAAAAAAAATAGAAAAAAGTAGAAAAAAAGGAAAAAAAATCCTATCTCTTCTTCGTTTTGTCCTTCCATTGAAAATTTTCAATAGCACTTCCATTTTCCCCAAAGGGAATTTTCACCATTTTTTTTCTCGGAAATTCTCCTCGCAAAAATAAATAGAAAAACATACAAAAGCAGAAGGTGAACGTTGAGTGAAAAACGGATATAATATAAACGTAGTGGATGTATAATCTTCAATGAAATTCACGATTGCGGAAGTACGCTTAGATTGTGTTTAAATGCGTTCGTGCGTTCGAGAGACAAGTTTTACCTGCGATGATGTTCATTTTCCACAAAGACGATAATTATGGAAAATTATCTAATATCCCAATCACAAATTAGTTACGATTTTCATAATTTTTTTCCCTTTCAAATCTTTTCTTATCAGATTTTCTTTTATCTTTCGCTATTTTCTCCCCTATTTTCCCCATCACCCCTTCTTTTCCTGATTAAATAGCCTGTTCACTCGAATTCTTCACTATTACTTTATTTCTATTTTCGAATGAGCCCTCCTCGACAAGAGATCAAAAATAGATTCCCGCACGTTCCAAAATTCCTGCCTGCTTCTTTAACACGATGAGAATCAGTTAACGGCTTCCGGTGCATGGCGCACTACAATTTCCTGATAGCAGCTGAACATGCATTGCGTGCATGTGTGTCTCATCTGTCAAAATCCGATGCTCACTATCACTATTTCCTATTTTTTCTTCCCTATTGTATCGCTAATTCAACATATAGTAAAAAAAAACTATTATTAACATTGAAGTAATAGTGTAACTGATGAAGAAAACAATTAAAAAACTGATATCTTCATTTTTATTATTATTTTTCAAAAACTAAAAGATAAACCAAAAGAAAAAGTTTTTTAAATAAATAAAATATTTATTTAAATAAATTAAAATTTATGTATAATAATAAGATGAGGCGAACCATAAAAATATTGATTGTTTCTTTTCAAAAATTAAAACAAAAAAATATTTTTTTTAAGTAAATGAATTAAAATTAATAAATAATAATAATAAGATGAGGCAAACTATAAAAAAATTACTTGTTATTTTTCAAAAATTAAAACACAAATATTTTTTTAAAGTAAATAAATTAAAATTTATTAATAAGTATTAAAACAATTTTTGGAAATTATTTTCTAACAATAATAAAATAATACCTAATGTTAAATAATAATAAATGTAAAAAATACAAATAATTAGAAAATTTGAATCTAAAAAAAACTTTTTTTAAACATATCGATATTTTAAAATATATTTACGTCAACTAATTAGTTTATTTATTTATTTATTAATTTCAGTAAACTAAATTTCGAAATTAGAAATAAAAAGTATCAAACAATTCACAATTATTGTTCGCCACTTCAAGAGAAGTATATTTTTAAAATACCATTCTCTTTGGATAAATTTAAAAGCATTTTCTCAAAAATAACATTTCATAATACATTGTAAAAATGTGTAATCTTTGTATTTTTAGAAAGAACTTCTCAACTGTTCTTAATCTCTTAGTTAACCGAGGGAAACTGAATCAGAAAATATTTTTAACCCCAAGAATATTGTCATTGAAAAAAGTTACGAATGAATTTTTTTTTTCTTTTTAAATTCTTCCTTGGTTTATTATTTCAGAAAATTTATTCGTTTTTCTAAAGGGAAAAAAAATTCATCAATTACACACATTCATCAATAATTAATAGTTTCTACTATGGAATATTTATGAAGAGAAGCAAAAGAAAAAAAATTTGAAACTTATTCGCAAATTCTTTTCGCGACACAATTTTCATTTTGGAAATAATCCAAAAATGATTCAAACACATGAAACTGTCATTTGTTACCATGTCATGTTTATTGTGACCCACACTATTTAATGTTTATTCTGGATGAAAACAACAAGATCGATGCCAAATTGCATTTACATCATGGAAAAACATTTTATATTGTTCTCTTAAATTTGATTTCATAAAAAAATGCAACTTTTGTATCGATTACCAAAAAAAATTTGACAATTTTTACACGAGTTTAAAATTTTATTATTGTTCTTTTAATTAGTTATGGATTTAAATAATAAAGTTTGGATTAAACTGATTGATTTTGTTATCAAGTTTAATAAAATTGTTCAACATTGATTTTATTTTCCTAATATTAAATGACTTTTTAACTGAACTGATGGACTTTGGTACCAAATTTGAAGATATTGTTTAAAATTGATGATATTTTTTCCAACATTGAAGGAATAAATAAATAAATGAAACTGATAGTTTTTGGTACAAAATTTGATATTGTTCCAAATTGATGATCTTTTCCTAACATTTAATGAAGTTTGAACCAAACTCATGGATTTTGGTACCAAATTTGATGAAATAAGTCAAAGTTGATGATTTTTTCTAACATTCAATAAATAAATATGTATATGAATAAATGAAACAGATTGAGTTTGGTACCAAATTGATGAAACTATACTAGATTTTTTTTCTTCCTACTAATTTCATAATTTTGGTATCACATCAACAAATTTTTGTACCAACTTTGATAAAAATTTTTAAAATTGATGAATTTCTTTTTTAACATTTTGTTTTTAATCAATCTAATCGATTTTGGTGTCAAATTTGATGAGATAAGTCAAAATTAAAGATTTTTTCTAACATTAAATAAATAAATATATGAATTAATGAAACTGATGTATTTTGGTACGAAATTTATCAATACAGTTTAAAGTTTATGATTTTTTGTACATTATGAATTTTCAGCCAATTTTTTAGGATTTTGGTAACAAGTTTGATGAAATTGATGATTTTCTTGTAGCAAATTGATGAAATTTGCACCACTGATAAATCTTTCTTATGCAACTAATAAAAATTGTACTTAAATTGACGATTAATTTATTTTCAAATAAATAATTCAGGTACAAAAATCATTAAGAAGAAATTTGTGACAAATTGCTAAATTTCTGCAAAGTTGATGATTTCTATTTCAAAAAATAAATTTACTTTTGAACCAAACTTAGGAATTTGGTATAGCAAATTTGATGAAGTCGTACAAAAACTGATGATATCATTTCTCTTAAATTGATGCTATTTGAACCAAATTAAACATTTTTGTTTTAATGATAAATTTCTCTTTCAAATTGATGAAAATTTACTATATTAATGACACCGTACCAAATTGACTTTTTTACCAAAATTGATGATTTTTGTACCAAATTGATGAAGCGAGGGAAAAATAATTTTTTCACAATAGTTTCCTATCTAAACGTATCAAATTAGAAATTAGGACAAAAATTGATGATTTTCTTGTTAAATTTTTTTCTAACTTTCTTCTGGAATTTCTGATCAAAAACTGATGATTTCTGTACCAAATTGATGAATCGAGGCGCGAAAATAATTTTTTCACTAGCGGTTTCGTATCCAAACAAATCAAATTAGAAATAAAGACAAAAATTGATGATTTTCTTGTATCTAACCATTAACTATTCTTTCCATCACGAAATAATTTTGAATCATTTTTAAATTTGTTCAAAAACTACACAGAGGTTAGGATAAACAAATTTTCCCAGAAATAATAAAAGTTAGATGTAAAATTTACAACGTGAAAATAAATCAATAAACAAAAACTATACTCAAAATTATTTTGCCAAGCGAATTTTTAGTTTTTTAAAAAGTTTATATTCTCTCTTGGCCCTCGAAATAAAATTCATTGTCAAAATCAAATTTTACAACCGTCATATTATGTCATTGTCAAAAACATTCGATAATAATTCTTCACCTGTCTCAGTATGAAAACCAATTTTATTATATTTCCATCTATTTTTTTCTTTTATTTTTGTACCCATTTTTTATTTATAATTTTATCTATCAGTTTAATCGCATCTTTTTATTTTATTTATTTTTCCATTATTTTTTTATTTATTTATTACATTTTAAAGTTTTTATTTATTCTTTTTATTTACTCTTTATTTATTCTTTTTCGTACTTTTTCTACCCTTTCTTTTTTAATTACTTTTCGATTTCTTCTTTTCGGTTTTATTTACTTCTTTATTTATTCTGTTTAGTACTTTTTCTATATTTTCTTTATTATTTTTTCTTTTCCATATTTTTCCTTCTTTTCGGTTTTATTTACTTCTTTATTTATTCTTTTTCATACTTTTTCTACCCCTACCCTTTCTTTTTGAATTACTTTTCGATTTCTTCTTTTCCATATTTTTCTTTCTTTCTCTTTTATTTACTTCTTCATTTATTCTTTTCGATATTTTTTATTTATTCTTTTCTAAATTTTTCCTTCTTTTCTGTTTTATTTTCGTATTTTTCTCTCTTTTATTTTTTATTAACATCTTTATTTTCTTTATTTACCTCTTTATTTTTTATTTATTTTCATAGATTTTTCAACTTTCTTGTTATTAATTCTTTTGTACTTTTGTAATATTAAAATCATAAGTTTCCTCTTATTCCTTTGTCGCGTATATCAAAAAACACTTCCTCGAAATTGCAAAATTATTGTGCCAATTGTTTCGATTATGTAAATATCGTTTTTTTCTTTTTCATTGGCCATTTTCAATAATCAATTAAATGCACGTGACGTGTGATGCGTTCTTTGCTACATGTCGCTGTTTCTCAACAGCTGACGGTGCAACCTGTCGACACTGTAAACAATTAAACGAGTGCTATTGGACAGCAATGCAATGTCTCTTTAAAGGGGGAAATGCAATATCAAAGAATAGGCCAGCAAACAAGTCAGTCACTGTTCGCCTTTCTACGCTCTGTAGCTGTTATTTTGGTCAGTGACTGAATTTGCGTAACAAGCAAAGTCAACGGTAGCAAAATTCGTGGACCTCGAGCGTAAGAGACGGAGAGAGAATGAGACAGAGAGAAAAAGAGAGAAGGAGAAAAAGAGAGAGAGAAAAAAAGAGAGACAGAGGGAAAAATAGTGAGAGAGAGAAAAAGAGAGGGAGAGAGAATAAAAGAGACGAAGAGAAAAAGAGAGGGAAAAAGAATAGAGAGACAGAGAGAAAAAGAGAGAGATAAAGAAAGATACAGTTTATCGATAGAGAGAGCAAAAGACAGAGAGAGAGAGAGAGAGAGAGAGAGAGAGAGAGAGAGAGAGAGAGAGAGAGAGAGAGAAAATCGTACCGAGTCGACGTCGAGACGCTGAGCGTCGAGTAAAGATAGTTGCTCCTAAAATGGGTCCCGGTAACGCGATCTCATCTCGCACAAAAATAGGCTCTTTCGGCCCCCCTCCCACCACACCTCGTCCAAACTCTCCCCGTTGTATATATCCTCTATCGAGGATCATCGAAGAAATATGTTACATTTACTCTCTCGCCCACGAAATTCTGGATCATTTGCTCGACCTTCACAATGTGACGATTAGAGAGAAAGAGGAGAAGACCAATTATTCAATGCGTTAAACAGGAAAAAAAATTTGCCACATTTAAAGCCCTCCAAACACTACTGAAATTAGGACAAGTGTGTTTGCGTCGGAATTCATTAACAATAACACCCAAGAGAGCCAACACGAATCACTCACTCAAACACACACACACACACACACACATGTTTTAACATCCCTATTATTTTAACTGCAATTTTCACGGTCCCTATTTTTAATCGATTGAATTTATAAATAAACACCATTTTAAATTTAGATAATTTGGAAAATTTATTGGAAAATCGAATAAATTGTAAATAAACATTTTTTAATTTATTGTTTCCCTCTTTTTGAAATTTTTCATGAATTTCAATTATAATTTATGTTAATTATAACCGAGCGAGAAATATGTTTCTGGTTTATAATAATAATTACCAAATATCACTCAAAAATTAAAATTTATTTTCTATTATTATTAGTTTTAAAAATGAAAAAGAAAATTAATTGTCTATTTTTCTAGGTAGATTTGAAAATTAATTTACAAATATGATGGAATTTGTTGAAAGTAATTAAATAATTTTATGATCAGTCGATCATTGGATGATTATCAATTTCCGTTTTTGTTTAGAGATTAGGTATATATTTTTGTCTTTCAAATGATCAGTACTTTGTTTATTTTGATCTTTCGCTGGACGATTGTCAATTTTCTAAATTTAGTTGTAATCAATTTCTTTGTATTGATGATCATCAATTTCTGTATTTTTATGATTTATTCCCTTTTTTATTTAACTCTTCAGTTTAATTATGATCAATTTTTTCATATTGATGATCGTCAATTTCTTTGTTTTTATAATTTATTCTCTTTTTCATTTAAAACTTCAATTTAATTATGAGCAATTTTTTCATATTGATGATCATCAATTTTTTTCTGAACCATTTAAATTGACCTTCAAAATGCGACAATTAGAATTTAAAATTTATTTTATTAAATAAATTTTATTTAATAAACTTATAAATTAGAAAAAGAAAGACCTACAGGGATAACAGGAGTAATTTTTTTCAAGTATTATTAGATAAGAAGGGAATTTTAATTTTTAAAAAGGAAACTCACTCTGATTTGAATTTAGTTAAAAATAATTCATTTCATTGGAAAAAGTCATTCTGATCCAAATTATAATATTTTAGTTTTACTAATGAAATGGTTAATAATAATTAATTATTTATTAGTTAAACGCACATTTAGGATATGCAAAAATAACTAAAAATTTTTGTAAAGAATTCAATTAGTGAAATATGACTATTTTTTGTACTTATTTTTATTTACTAATTATTAGTAATTGTCTACTAATGATTTTAATTAATTAATTAATTTGAATTATTAATTCAATAAAAATACTGCGGAGCTGATATTATTCGTTAAATAAACGAATCAGAATTTTTAAATTATTCCATTGATAATATTTTACTTATAATTTATAATTATATGCATTTCAATATATATATTTACTTACGAAATAATCTCGACAGAAAAAGTTTTGTTTAAACTCACCTGAAACAAAAAGAAAAGAAAATAATTAATATTAGAAAAAATCGGAAAAAATTATTGAAACAAATAATAATTTGTATTTAATAATTTTATTAAATTACTTTTGTTTTAAAATTTCATCAATTTTTTACTATTTCCGAATTAAATAGCAATAAAAATGGGCAAAATTAATTTCGGAAATAGTAAAATTTTATCTAAAAATAATAAAATTTATACTATAAAAAATTATTTCCAGAATAACTTTTACTATTTCCAAATAAAATTTCTTTATAAAAACTGGAAAAATTTATTACTTTGGAAGTAGTAAAATTTATTCTGCAAATATTTAATAACAAATTTTGTTTACATTATAAGTACTAAAATTTGTTGTACGTTTTCTTCTAAATAATTTCTTCAAAAAAAATGAAAAAAGGAGAGAATATACTTGATTTTAAGTGATTTAAGGGATTTTATTAAATTTAGGGAATAAAAAAGGGAAAATTGGAAGAAACGGAAGTAGGTAAATAAGGGGACAAATTGTGATCAGCGAGACCAATTTTTCAATGTGCTATCATCAATTTCTTCTCATTGATGATTTTCAATTTCTGTATATTGATGATCATTAATTATTCCACATTTATTATACCATCAATTTTTTCTTCTCATTGAATATCATCAATTTTTTTATATTGATAAACATAAGTTGTTTCATATCGGTTATCATCAATTTCTTATTGATGATCAACGATTTCTTCATTACAGATTAAAAATAGTTTATAATCTAAAAATATCCACTGTTGTGATTCACTGTATTCTATTAACTACTAGTTGACTCTTTTTGACTCCCAATGTGATTCATGAATTTTGGTGTATGAGTCATTAGAAGCCACTAGAGAATCAAAATGATTCACTTAGAAAAATTATCGTATATCACTTAAGTGGAGAACGTAATTATCAGCTACTTCTTCACTAAAAAATGAAGAATATTTTTTCTACTCCATTTAGTAATTTATTAATTTTTATAAACAATATTTAAATTTATTTCGATGATCAAAAATTAATTTACTCCAAAGATCAACAATTAATTTATTCTGATGATTTTTGTTTATTGATGATAAACTAATTGATTGATGAAAAGACTCAATAATTATTTAATTTTTTTAATAGTGATGTAAATAATTATTTAATAATTTGAATAATTATTAAATTTTATCTATAATTATACTATGTATTTCTATTATTAAATTCTATTAATTCTTTTTCTAAAAATAATTTTGTTAAATTTTATTTACAGTACAAGGGGAGGTAATGATGCAAACTTCGCCCACGATACCAGCGTAAGTTTCAAGTCTTATTAATATTTTTTTAAATTCATGACTAACGATACTCAATTTATTAATAATAAATAATTTTTCTGATTTATATAAATAAATATTTTCAATTTTAATTAAATTGAAATTAATTTAATTTTGTCTGATAATAAAAAAATTAAGTAAATATTCATCGGTTAATAGTATTTATTAATTATTGTAATAATTTAATAATAATTATTAATAAACAATAATTTATTGATCCTATACAAAATTATTAAATCATTATATTTTTTTTTAATTTGGAATTTCTATTCTTGATTTAAATTGGGGTTGTCAAACTCTTGTGTTAGATACCTGAGGATAATGATTTCATTATACTCGGGATGTTTACATCGGAATAATAGACCTTTGTAATCTTATAGACATTGTAATCACAAGGTCAAAACTTATTTTCGTATACCTATTTAATTTTATATATAAATTACTTTCAAGAAAAATATTAAATTATGAAATTTTAAAATCAAATTTAATTTAATTAAATCTTTAAAAAAAAGTTGGAATAATTTTTTTAAATAAAATTGAAATAAATTTTAAATAAAAAATAAAATTTTGAACTCGATTTTTAATTATTTGAAAAGGAACAAACAAAACTTTTAAAATATAGTTGAAATAAATTTTAAATAAACTTCAAACAAAAATTTAAACTCGACTTTTAATTATTCAAAAAGGAACAAAATATATATTTATAATTATATTATTTAAAAATATTTTTTATAATTATTTTGTACCTTAAATTGTGTTGTTAAACGCTGTCCAATCCGGTCTTGATACATCTGTAGTAGTGTAGACAACCGCAGTCACAAATTTCACTGAAACAAAAATTTTAAACACTCCCGTAAATTACAAATTAAAAAATACTTTTTTTTAGCATAAAAAAAAATCACGATTAAAAATTACAAATTAGTGAAATTTTCGTACATTTCTACGCGTCAAAACTCGAATACTAACTGATCTGTGAATGTAATTTTCTTTGGGACTCTTTCAAAGCAGGTAATAAAACCCCCAATAAGGCTCAGTAGAAATTTTGAATACAATTAAAATTTTCCTTTCAATTTATTACTGTCCTTCAAAATAGAATTCAAGTTCACCGCCTATTGTTTCTATACAAAATGTAAACAAACCGTTTGTGGAATTATAAACCATAAAACTATTTCAAACTAACAATTTTATTTAAAAAAAAAATTATTTATTAATTATAATAATATTATTATTATATTATATTATATTATATTATTATATTATTATATTATATTATTATTATTATTATTATTATTATTATATTATATTATTATTATTATTATATTATTATTTAATAATTATTTAATTATTTAATTATTTATTTATTTATTTATTATTTTTTATTTATTATTTATTATTTAAATTATTTAATTTTTACTTTATTTTTAATTTTACCTACTTTATATTTAATTTTTAAATTATTTTATTTATTTTATTTTAATGAAGGTACTTATGTTTAATTAACCGGTTTTAATTCGAAAAATAAAAAAACAATAATTATTAAACAATAATAAAATAATATTCGTAAATAAAAAATTATAAATAATAAATACAATATATAATAGTGATTTAGTAAATATTAGCAATTGATTTATTTTAATTACTGATATTAAATTAATTAACAATTGATTAATTATTTTATTAATTTTTTTTTATTTTTATTTATTTTTATTTATCGAAAAATATTTTTAATTTTTCAATATCAAAAATATTTCTCTAGATTTGCGCATTAATTAATAATTTCTTTTTAATTCTACTACTTTTAGTAGTAAAATAATTACACAAAAACTATATTATTTGTGTAATTATTTTATTATTTTTTTTTATTTTTCTTTATCAAAAAATATTTTTAATTTTGCAATAAAAAAAATATTTTTCTGGCTTTGAGCGTTAATTACCTATTTCTTTTTAATTCTACTATTTTTAGTAATAAAAAATAATTACACAAAAAATTTATTTCATAGAGAAATTTATATTTGTGTGTAATTATTTTATTAATATTTGCATTTTTTATTTTCGAGTGCGAAAATTATTAATTAACTATTTTCAGATTTACGGGCAGACCAGGTGATCCATCGCCACCAGTTTTTCAGCAAATCTTTAAGAATGCCAGGTTCGCACAAGGTGGTAATGCCGTATTCGAAGGACGAGTTAGTGGTAATCCGAAACCCTCCGTCTCCTGGACCCATAAGGGCGTACCTCTTTTGGAATCACAAAAAATTCGGATGACCTACGATAGCAAGACTGGAATTGTTAAACTTCAAATTAATCAAATTGGACCAGGAGATGAGGGAGAATACACGTGTAATGCGAAAAATCAATATGGTAAATTTCTCACTACTTTCTTCTTAAAATTCTTTATTGTAAATTATTTTACAATTTTATTTTTATTCCAAAATATTCCGGAAAATATTTTTCATTTCAAATCACAAAAATACGTTTCGAAAATAATTTTCAATAAAAGATATATGTTTGGATAATAATTTTCAATAATAGATTTATGTTTGGAAAATATTTTACTATCAATTTATAATTTTAGGCGAAGCCATTTGTTCCGTTCACATACAACCCGAAGGTTTTGGACCACCACCCCAACAGCAAGTGGGTGGTTTCAAAAAGGAATATTCACATTCCTTTCAATCGACTGAACAAAAATCCGGAAGCCAAAGCTTTCAACAACGCAGTTATCAACAATATGTTGATAGTCAAAATTATACAAATGGAACAAATAATATGTCTATTGAAGACTTCAAGGTCAGTAATTTAATTTTAACCATTGACCAAATATTGGTAAAAATTACACGAACAGATTTTGTTTCCCGATTGCTATTTGAATTCAAGAATTATTATTTTTTTTTTTTATTATAGGTTGACACTTTCGAATATAGAGTGATGAGAGAAAAGGAATTTAGAGAATCAATTACTCGACGCCATGTGGGAGAATCAGATGTTCAAATGTCTCAGATCGTTGAACGTAATTTAGGTCCCGAATCAAATCCACAATTTACACAAAAGCCAAGAAATTCGAAACTTGTTGAAGGATCTGATGCTTCATTCACTGCTAAAATATCCGGCAATCCAAAACCTAGAGTAAGTAGTAACAGAAATATGGTCCCAAAAATTGTGTCACAGAAAGGGGACCACTTAAACTGGTACCAATAAAATGGCACCAATAAAATAGTATCAATATGCTGGTACCAATAAAATGGAACCAATGAAATAGTATCAATATACTGGTACTAACAAAATTTCACCAATAAAATAGTAAAAATAAACTGGTACCAATAAAGTGGCACCAATAAAATGGCACCAATAAAATAGTATCAATTAACTATTACCATAAAATGTCACTAATTAAATAGTATCAATAAACTGGTACCAATAAAATGGCATCAATAAAATATTACCAATAAACTAGTACCAATTTGTAACAATACATTGCTTCAATAAATAAACTGGTACTAATAAAATAAATAAAAAAATAGTACTAAAAAACCTATAAAATAGCAAAAAAAAAACTGGTACCAACTGAATGGTACCACTTTGGCAATAAAAAATGGTAACAATAAAATGGTAACGATAATCTGGTACCAATAAAATAGTAAAAAAAACTGGTACCAAATTATTGGTATCACTTTGGCAATAAAAAATGTTAACAATAATCTGGTAGCAATAAAATAGTATAAAATAATAAAATAGAAGAATAAACTAGTACCAATTTATTGATACTATTTTGGCACTGAAAAATGGTACCAATAAAATAATTTAAGACAATAAAATAGTAACAATAAACTGGTATCAATTTATTGCTACTGCTTTGACAATAAAAAATGGTAATAATAATCTGGTACCAATAAAATAGTATAAAGAAATAAATTATTAACAAAAACTTGTACCAATTTCTTAGTACCACTTTGGAAACAAAAAATGGTTCCCATAAAATGGTTCAAATAAACTAGTTCCAAAATAATGGTGACCATAAAGTAGTATAAAACAATAAAGTGGTACCAATTTATTGGTATCATTTTGGCAACAAAGAATGACAACAAAGAATGGTACCAATAAAATGGTACCAATAAACTGTTACCAACAAATTGTCACCACAAGAATGGTAGCATTAAAATGGTACCAATAAAATTTGTGATTAACGTATTTTTCTTCTTCCACAGTTGACCTGGTTCAAAAATGGCCAAAGGATCCGCGATTCACAGCGACTTGAGACAAATTATTCAAATCAAACAGCAACATTGAGGATTCGATCAGCACGCACCGATGACACTGGACATTATTCACTATTAGCGGAAAATCCCAACGGCTGTATAATGAGTTCAGCATATCTTGCCATTGAATCAAGTGATCAAGTTGACCATGTTCCAAGTCAACAATCGCGTGACGTTCTCCGACAGACATCGCAAGTTGAAAGTTTCACTCAAGAATCGAGTGAATCGGGAAAGGTTCTTGCACCAAATTTCATTCGAACATGTGCCGATCGTGATGTGACTGAGGGTAAAATGACGAGATTTGAATCACGAGTTACTGGTCGTCCATATCCAGATGTCACGTGGTACATTAATGGCTATCCAGTTGCAAATGATGCGACACACAAAATATTGGTGAATGAATCGGGTAATAATGCTCTGATGATCACAAATGTCAGTAGATCTGATTCCGGTATTGTCACTTGCGTTGCGAAAAATAAAGCCGGCGAAACATCGTTCCAGTGTAATTTGAATGTGATTGAAAAGGAACAAGTGGTTGCGCCTAAATTTGTTGAACGATTCACGACCACTAATGTTAAGGAAGGAGAACCAGTTGTCTTCACGGCTAGAGCAGTTGGTACACCAACACCACGAATCTCATGGCAGAAGGTATTAGTGGTTGATTTTATTTATTGCTCTTGATTCAATTTATTTCTCTCGATCTAAATCATCTTGATTATCGTCTAAATCTAGAACTAAAGACTGTTGATCAAGAGACCGTTGATCAAGAGACTATTGATCAAGGGACGATTGATCTAGAGATTGTTGATCAAGAGACGATTGATCAAGGGACTGTTGATCGAGAAATCACCTTGATCATCATCTAAATCTAGATCTGCAGACTGTTGATCAAGAGACTGCTGATCAAAAAACTGTTGATCAAGAGTCTATTGACCAAAGGACAAGACTTGATTAAAAGGCCATTGATCAAGAGAATATTGGACAAAAGTCAATTTATCTAGAGATTGTTGATCAAGAGAACATTGATTAAGAGGTGATTGATTCAAGAGATCATTGTTAACATGCTGATAATCAATGATTTTTTCAGGACGGCGTACCGATAGCGCCCGGCCCCGACGTGCGCATATCGACGGACGGCAGTGGAGCCTCGACTCTAGACATCCCTCGAGCAAAGTTCTCTGATGCGGCATGGTACCAGTGCACGGCACAGAACGTGGCTGGCTCCACCGCCACCCGAGCCAGACTTTTCGTCGAAACACCTAAAGGATCGATCCCTGAACCAAGACGCCTGAATTTACCTCGACCGACGAAAGTCATCGAACCTGAGTAAGAAAAAATTCTCTTCTTTTCTTAAGACACATAATCATCAGGAGCATCATCATTATCATCCATTGATGATAGTGATTTAATAGTTTAATAATTTAATAAGAAATTTGATGATGAATGAATGTTTGAATGAATCAATGAATGATTTGATAATCATTCTTCTTCTCTAGACCTGCACCTGGCCCCGAAGTGATTTACCTGAAACATGTCGAACGCGCCAAACCATATTTACCCCCATCGGAAGAAGATAGAATTTACCCACCTCCCAGATTCATCATACCATTGAGGGATCTTCATCAAATCGAAGGAGGACGAATTCACTTCGAGGCCAGAATCGAACCGGTGGGCGATCCAACCATGAGGGTGGAGTGGTACGTCAATGGCAGAGCTTTAGTCGCAAGTGAGTTGATCAATCCAGTTGACTTGATACTTTACCAGCAAAAAAATCTATTCATCATTTTTTTCTTGATCTAGAAGATGATCCAAAACTCTTCTTCAGAAATTTGTCTTCAGAAGATTCGGAATTCATCATGAAGGTTCAGAACTCTTCTGATGATGAGAGTTCAGAATTCTTCTGATAAAGATTCAGAACTTTTTTGATGATGAAAGTTCAGAACTCTTCTGATGAAGAAGATTCAGAATTTTTCTGATCCTTCGTCTCTTTTTTTTCCAAATGGAAACAAAACGAACTGTTCTGATTTCAGGCTCACGAGCGACTTTCATTTTCCAATTCGGATTCATCGCCATGGACCTAATTTCCGTTGGACAGCAGGACAGCGGCGAGTACCTTTGTCGTGTTGTCAGCTCCACTGGAGTCGCTGAATCTCGTGCCACCCTCGGCGTAACACGTTAGTATCAGAATCAAAATTAAATTCACAATCAAGAATTTGATTGATGATCACTGAAGAATCTCTGCTGAATCAATAATCAAAGCAAAGATTGAAGAATCTCTGTTGAATCAATAATCAAAGCAAAGATTGAAGAATCTCTGCTGAATTATTAATCAAAGCGAAGATTAAAGAATCTCTGTTGAATCATTAATCAAAACAAAGATTGAAAAATCTCTGCTGAATCAATAATCATTAATCAAGGCGAACATTGAAGAATCTTCTCCTTGATTAATGATTCAGCAGAGATTACTCTTCAATGATGGATTTTTAATCTTCTTCTTGGAGGAAAAATGAAAGAAATTCCTTTTTTTCATCAGCCCGCGCCGCAATTGAACAGACAAGTCAACATCCCGACAGTCTTCGTTATATTCAACAACTTGAGGATTACAGCAAGTACCAAAGACAGGAGAGCGTTGATGAGTCCTCTTCACAGCGACCAGTCTTCATCCGTCCACTCCAGGATCTCGGTGAACTTCAGGAGGGACGCAATGCTCATTTCGAAGCGCAGCTAACTCCTGTAAGTGATCCAACGATGAAAGTGGAGTGGTACAAGGATGGAAGACCCATTACAGCTAGTAAGTCTTGATCGTATTTTTCCTCTTCAAAAAAAAAATAATAATTTTCGGATCTAATCATAATCACAATTATTTTTCATCAGGTTCTAGAATCACAACCATCTTCAATTTCGGTTACGTCTCACTGAATATTTTGCACCTACGAGCTGAAGATGCTGGTTCTTACACAGTTCGAGCTGTTAATCGCTTGGGAGAGGCCATCAGCTCTGCGAATCTTCGTGTCTTTGGTGAGAATTGATTAATTAATTTTTTGTTTTTTGATTCTTGATCAATTTTCTGATTGGATTATTCAATTTACAGCACGTACGAGCGTGACGACTGATTTGGGAATTCCCGAACAGCAGAAATATATCGAAGCTGCCGAGGAGTTGGAGGCTTATCAACACGCCATGCAACAGAAATATGTTCAACATCAACCGGAACCAACGAGCCCACCGGTATTTAAGACTCCTATCAAGGATCAAAATAATATTCGCGAAGGAGGTTTTGCTCACTTCGAAGCAAGACTCGAGCCAGTTGGTGACTCCGACCTGCGAGTCGAGTGGCTCAAGGATGGACGTCCAGTTGAAGCTAGTATGTTGATCAAGTTCCAAAATTAATTTCCCTCCAAAAATTTTTTTTCTTCCTTCAAAGTTTTTCCTTTGACCAATTCTGGAGATTATTAAAATTGATCAAAGATCTCTGAAGAATTGATGAAAGATCCCTTGGCAATCCTTTCCAGTTCGATAAAAATAATTTCTAAGAATCATTTCAAGTTGGAAACCCAAGTTTTCAAAACATTTATTCAGATCATCATAATGATCAACAATTTTTTTCCAGGCTCAAGAATCACAAGTTTCTTCAACTTTGGATACGTTGCTTTGACAATAAAGTCGGTGACGATTTACGATGTCGGAGTGTACACGTGCCGTGCCTACAACAGGGTTGGCGAAGCGCACACAACAGCCCAACTGAGTGTGATCAGTAAAAATGACATCATCTATGACAGTCAACATCCAATGGGATTACAAAAGATTCAAAGTCTCGAGGATTCTAGTCGTTATACACGTCGTGTACAGGAGGAGACACAAATATCTCAAGCTCCCCGTTTCCTGGGACCACTAAAAGGAACAAATAAAATTGTCGAAGGCCAAAGAGCCCATTTCGAGGCTCGCGTCGAGCCACAAAGTGATCTATCAATGAAAATCGAGTGGTACCACAATGGCAAGCCAATCACCGCTGCCAATAGAATTCAAACATATCATGATTTCGGCTACGTTGCCATTGACATTCTTCAGGTGCGTTCCGAGGACGCTGGAACTTATACAGTTGTCGCGAGAAACTCTCTGGGTGAAGCTCAATTGTCAGCTACAATGGTGGTCGAAAGTGAGTATCGTTTCTAAACTGTTCCGTAATTAATGGCGAACTGATTATTTGAGCATCGATGATCGTTCGATTGTTTTGATGATTAAAAAATCAACAAAGAATCATCGTCATTTGTTCATTTGATGATTATTTGTTCACCACTTGAACATTTTGATAACCAATTGTTTATTCGATGATTATCTGTTCATTTGATAATTTTGATAAATATTTGTTCATTTAATGATTTTTTGTTCACCACATGATCATTCGATTACTATTTGTTCATCATTTGTATTTTGTTCCATAATGGGCTCATTACGCTAGGAACTTATTTTTGAATAAATAAATAGTGATGATATGATCATCACCTCATTGATCACCTGATTCATTTTACAGCCCGTTCGAATATCGACACCAGCAGCATGCATCACGGAGCCTACGAGAAGACCCAGAAGTTCGAGGATTCAAAATTCGTTGAACCGCACTATCACATCGAGGAGATATCAAAATCAAAACCAATTTTCGTCCAACCACTGAATGATCCAAAGCCAGTGAGTGAGGGAAAGAACATCCATCTTGAATGTCGTTTGGAACCAATGGGTGATCCAACAATGCGAGTCGAATGGTTCCAAAATGGAAGACCAGTGACTGTTGGTTCACGATTCAGAACCTATTACGATTTCGGTTTCGTTGCTCTCGACATTATTCACGCGAGTGTTCTCGATTCAGGTGAATACACAGTACGTGCAACCAATCATCTCGGCACCGCTCATACATCAGCCTGCGTACGTGTTATTGGTAAATCCGACATTCTCACCGATTCACAAAATGAACATTCACTGGAGCAAATACAAATGCTGGAGGATTCATCGAAATACAGAAGACAACAGCACGAGGATGTGACTGTAATGCAACCGCCACAATTCACGAGAGCATTGCACAATATCGAGACTGTTGAACTGACAAATGTTCATCTTGAATGTCGATTGCAACCAGTTGGCGATGCAACAATGAGAGTCGATTGGTTCGTCAATGGACGACCAGTCATGACTGGTCATCGCTTTAGACCGTCCTATGAGTTTGACTATGTTGCTCTCGATATTCTTGGTGTTTATCCAGAAGATTCTGGTGTCTACACTTGTCAGGCGAGCAATCAACTTGGCGAAACTGTCACCTCATGCTCGGTTCGTGTTCATGCCAAGAAAGATCTTCTCCTCGAGTCACAGCATCCGGAAGGACTAGAGAGAATTCAGTATTTGGAGGATGCGTCCAGATACAAGAGAAATGAACTCGTCGACGAGGTCGTCAATGTCAAACCCAAATTCATCACCAAGCCAAAGAATCAAGAAAATCTCCGCGAGGGACAACATGCTCATTTTGAATGTAAATTGGAACCAGTCACCGATTCTAATCTTAAAGTAGAGTGGTTCAAAAATGGACGTCCAGTTACAATAGGTGGGTACCAATATTTCCTTTCTGGAAACTGAATCATCAAAGTTTGATCATAAGTTTGATAAGTTTGATTATCAAAAGTTTGATCATAAGTTTGATCATCATCATCAATTTTTTGCTCAATTTTCTTTTCCTTTCAGGACACCGTTTCCGTCCCATTCATGACTTTGGCTACGTGGCTCTGGACGTGATTGATCTGATCGCAGAGGACAGTGGAACCTACACGTGTCGAGCTGTGAATCTTGTTGGAAGTGATGAAGTTAATTGCGTGCTGAGTTGCAGATCAACAGCTCAAATTTTGACCAACACACAAAATGAAATGGGACTCGAGCAGATTCACTATTTGGAGGATCGATCAAAGTACCAACGTCGGGAAGATGTTGAGGAAACAACGACTCAAGCTCCGATCTTCACGACATCGCTGAATGACGTTGAGATCAAGGAGGGACAACGAGCACACTTCGAGTGTCGATTGATTCCAGTCTCTGATGCCACCATGAAAGTGGAATGGTTGCACAACAACACGCCAGTTAAGGCTGGTTCCCGATTCATTGAGACCAATAGTTTTGGATTCGTTGCTCTGGATATTATGTACGCTTATCCGGAAGATGCTGGAACTTACACTTGCCGAGCCAGGAATGCGATTGGCGAGGCTATGACGTCAGCGACCGCAAATGTGCACTGTAAGTTTGATCAGGAATACTTTTGGTTCATTTTTGGATCGTTGATCATCTGATCAGTATTTGATTATATTTTTCTTTGATCAAATCTTTTGCTCAATACGATCAGTATTTAATTCCTTTTTTCTTTGATAAAATCTTTTGATCAGTACGCTCCGTCTGAAATAATTATTCGATCAGTATGATCCATTTGGAATGATCATTAGATTAGGATGATCCTTCCGAAATGATAACTTGATTAGTCTGATCAGTATAAAATGATCACTTGATTAGTATGATCAGTACAAAATTATTCCTTGATCAGTACGATCAGTATAAAATAATCTTCCGATCATCAAAACTTAATTTACTCTTTCTAGCTAAAAAATCGATCTACATGGAGACGCAAAACGAAAACGCGCTTCAGCGACTGCGTCACTTGGAAGACACTTCCCGGTACCAGCGAAAAGCAGTGCAGGAGGAAATTATCTCGCAAGCACCAATCTTTACCATGCCAATTAAGGATCTTCGAGTTGCTGAAAATCAAGCGGCTCACTTCGAGGCTCGTGTGATTCCTGTCGGTGACTCTAAACTCAAAGTCGAATGGTTGCGTAACGGAGTTCCCATCCTAGCTTGTAAGTTTGAATCCAAAAGTTTGTTCATTGATGATCATTAATCATTTCGTTCAAATTTTGATCTTCGGTCTGATTTTCTTTCTCACAGCAAACCGAATAACAACAATGCACGACTTTGGATATGTTGCTCTGAACATGAAGTATGTAACACCTGAAGATGCTGGTACTTACATTTGTCGAGCTGTCAATGATCTTGGAGAAGCTGTTACATCAGCAACAATGTTTGTCCAATGTAAGTCATTGTTTTCGAATTTGATTTTTGTTCTGATAACCATGATCCATTTGGTAACAAGTATAACACTTTTTTGATCTGATTGATCACTGATGGAAAATTTTATCTGTCTACAGCAAAAGCAGCTCTGCAATTTGAGTCCCAGCACGAAGGAAGCTTATCGAAACTTCAAGCTTTGGAGGACACCAGCAAATATCAGCGTCGTGAAGAGGAGGAAGTGGTAGTTAAGGAAAAACCAACCTTCACTGTTCAATTGAACGGACCTAAGAATCTAGTTGAGGGTCAAAGTGCACACTACGAGTGTCGCATTGAACCTTATCCTGATTCAAACATGAAGGTCGAGTGGTTCCATAACGGAAAACCCCTCTCCACTGGACACAGATATCGAACAGCGTGTGATTTTGGTTTCGCTGCTTTGGATGTTCTCTCAGTGTATGCTGAAGATTCTGGCACTTACACTTGTAAAGCAACCAACAAATTGGGCACTGCTTCCAGTTCAATTGAACTTGACGTTAAGTGTAAGTATCCAATCCATCCAATCTTGATCTTATCACAAAATTTTTCATCACATTTAGAAAAAATTTTTCACAAAATGAAAGGTTCTGGTTTTTTTTGTTATTGGAAAATTTGCTAAAATTTTACGATCTGTTTGGAATGATTAGCTAAAGCTTCCATCATCCGTGAAACTCAACACGAGGGAGCTTTGAAGAAGATCCAGTACTTGGAAGATGATTCCCGTTACAAGAAGGCTGATCAGGAAGATGTGGTTATCGCTGAGAAGCCCAAATTTGGAAGACCTTTGAAGAACATTGAACATCTTCCAGAAGGAAAGAGCGCCCATTTGGAGGCAACTTTGACTCCAGTCAATGATCCCACAATGATTGTTGAATGGTTCAGAGATGGTAGACCAATTCCTCAGGGTCATAAATTCAAAACCACTTACGATTTTGGTTTTGTTGCTCTTGATATTCTCTATGCTTATCCAGAAGATTCTGGTACCTACATGTGCAAGGCTAGGAACGCTGCAGGTGAAGCTGTCACAACTTGTGTCATCTCTGTTGATTGTAAGTTCAATTATAAATCACCAGTAAATCAATTGATAATTATGAATAATGATTATTGTCAACTCAAAATTGTTGGTAAAAAATTAAATCTTCATTTTTCAACAGCCAAACAAGGTCTGTGCCTTGACACATTGGACGCTCAACGACTCCAAAAGATCCGAGAATTGGAAACTGTTGAAGTGAAACAGGAAGTCGAGAAGGAAGTGGTTCATCAGAAGCCAGTCTTCCTGACTCCGTTAAATAATCTTGATCTCAGGGAAGGTGAACATGCTCATCTGGAATGTCGAGTTGAGCCAATCAACGACGCGAACTTGAAGATCGAATGGTACTTATTCTTGATTTTTGATCACCGAATTTTCGGATTCAGTTAGATTGTCTCATCAAATCTTATAATCTCATTGAGTCGTATGATCTGATCAGAGGATCTCATCAGATCTTGTCATATCATCAAATCGTTTGATCTGATCAGAGAATCTCATCAGGTCTTCTGATCTCATCAAATCATTTGATCTGATCAGATGATCTCGTCAGATCTTACGATCTCATCAAATCATCTGATCTACTCAGAGGATCTCATCACACATAAACAAAATTTCCAGGTTCGTGAATGGTGTGGCAGTAAAAACAGGACATCGTTTCCGTTCAACTCATGATTTTGGTTACGTAGCTCTGGATATTCTCTATGCCTATTCTGAAGATTCTGGAACATACATGTGCAAGGCTACAAATCTTGCAGGCGAAGCTGTTAATACTTGCACTATTAAAGTAGGATGTAAGTAGACCTCCTACTATATTAAATTTTTCAAAATCATTCCCCTTTTTTCATTTTAATTTGATTATCAGTTGATTCATTGATCAAGGAATCCACTGATTTCGATTAAAAAATTGATAAATGAATCAACTGATTCCGATCGATTTATTGATTAATGGATTCATTGATCATTTAACTCACTGATTCCAACTGATTCATGAAAAAACGTAAAAACTTATTATGACAGACTGGTGCAACTGTCAGCGTGTCCCAAGTGCCGAAAGAGAATGTCCCTATATTGCGAAACGTGAGGATCATTTCGCGGAAATTATTGTTAAATATCACGCAAGAGAAACAATAATGATCTTACATACTGAAATGCCTTGTCAATCAGCATAAATGTGAAAAAAATTTAAATAGTGGATCTGGATCGACAGTTGTCGAATAAAGAGGATTTTCAATTCTCAATCAATCACTTTTTTATCAATCAATGTACGCCATCACCTTTAATTTTCTTTTCTTGGATCAAAAAAAAATTTCTCTTCTTCAATAATGGTACCAAACATCCAGTCTTTAATTCACTTTGTCCCTTGTTGATTCCCATCATCATTAGGAGAAAGAAAAACAGTGCTGATAATGATGATGGAATATTTTTATTTTCTCTCTAGCTCGACATGGAATTCTCTTGGATACACAACATCCTGATGGTCTCGAGAAGATCCGAGAATTAGAGGCTCAAGGTCATCCAGCTCGATTGGAAGTTGATGAACCACCAGTGACACCTCCGAGATTTGTCACTCAACTTAGGGTATTAATACTGCTTGAATTTTTTTTCTGTTCCCTTTCTTGGTTTATTTTTATTTTCCCTTAAATGATCCAATGATCATTCAATTTTCCATTTTTCCTTCCTCGAATTTTTGATTTTGCTTAGAATGAACTAGATTTTCTGATGATAATTTAACGATCGTTTGATTTTTAGGGCACAACTGAAATTTACGAAGGGCAAACGGCTCACTTTGAATGTCAAGTGGAACCACTTCATGACGCGAACTTGAGAATTGAATTCTTCCACAATGGAAAACCTCTTCCATCAGCATCGCGCTTCCACGTAACGTTCGATTTTGGTTACGTGGCTCTTGACATTGGTCACGCTGTTCCAGAAGACGCGGGACAATATTCAGTGCGAGCTATCAATAATCTTGGGCAATGCGTTTCATCAATCGAGCTCAAGGTCATTCCACGTGAAAATATTATTCTTGATTCCCAACGTCCCGAAGGACTGGACAAGATTCGCGAACTGGAATCACAACAACCTTGGAAGAGACCCGATGTCTCTGAACCACAAACCAGACAACGCCCAGTATTCACTCAACCACTGCAGAATATTGACGCAATTCCAGAAGGTCAAACAGCACACTTTGAATGTCGCCTGATTCCAGTTGGTGATCCAACACTCAAGGTCGAGTGGTTCAGAAATGAAACTCCCCTTGAGACCAGCTCTAGAATTTCCAAGGTTCATGACTTTGGATTCGTATCTCTGGACATTTCGCACGTTCGCGATAACGATGAAGGAGTTTACATGTGTCGTGCTTCGAATGCGCTAGGCGAAGCTGTAACAACTGCTTCAATGAGAATTCAAACCAAATCGAATATACAATTGGAGAGTCATCATCCGGAGGCTCAGCAGAAGATCGCTCAATTGGAAGCCGACAAGGGACCAACTCGTCCTGATGAGCAGGAGAGAACCTTCGATAAACCGATTTTCACCCAATTGTTGACTGGACCAACCGAATTGTGGGAGGGTCAAATCGCCCACTACGAGTGTCGGGTTGTTCCTGTTGGTGATGCAAGTCTACGCTTCGAGTGGTACGTGAATGGTGTCGAACTCAAGATGGGTTCACGTTTCCACGTTAGTCACGATTTTGGATTCATTACCTTGAATATTATGAAAGTTATTCCCGAAGATTCCGGTGTTTACTCCTGCAAGGCTATCAATAAAGCAGGTGAGGCTGTATCATCAATTTCCCTAAAGGTCAAGGCTCGTTCAGCAATATCCGGTGAGTCGATCCAACCGGACGCCTGGCAGAAGATTCAATTGAAGGAAGCGGAAATGAACAAAGTTCCCGAAATGTTTGTTGATACTACACCTCAACAAGCTCCTGTCTTCACCACTCATCTCAAGAGTTACGACAAACTGCAAGAGGGTCAACACGTCTACCTCGAGGCTCAGGTTGAACCAAGAGCGGATCCTAATCTCCGAACCGAGTGGTTCAAGAACGGAGTCGCCCTCCAAACAGGAACGAGATTACGAAGTACGTTCGATTTCGGTCTCGTTACCCTGTCGATCAACAGTCTGAGACCAGACGACTCGGCAATTTATACCTGCAAGGCTGTGAATCTACTAGGAGAAGCTGTTTCCACCTGCAGTCTGAAGATCGGCGACAAACACTGGCTGATGGGAGACACATTACATCCGGACGCTCTTCCGAAAATTGACGCCCTAGAACAACCCCAAGTAACAACCAAAGAAGAAGTCGAACCTACTTATGAAGAACCGGTCTTCATTTCTCATCTGAACAATGTTGAATGCATCGAGGGCGAAAATGTCCACTTTGAGTGCAACGTCGAACCGTCCAAGGATCCCACGATGAAAATCGAATGGTTCCTGAATGGCAAACCTCTACCAACCGGCGCAAGATACAAGTCAACCTACGATTTCGGATACGTTGCTTTGGATCTCAATCATGCTTACGAAGAGGATTCGGGACTGATTACAGTGAAGGCTACCAACTATAAAGGAACGGCACAAACAACCGGAACACTCAAGTGCACCAGCAAGCAGAGTATCTACCTACAGACCCAGCATCCACAGGGTGAAGCCGGTCTAGAAAAAGTGAAAGAGGTTGATGACGCCTATGCATCTAAACTCCAAAGACCGGACGATGGACCAGAACACCAATACCCCAAACCCGTTTGGATTGTTCCACTTCAACCGGAATTCAAACTCGGCGAGTCCGAACCTCTTCATCTCGAGGGACAAGTGGAACCGAAAGATGATCCTAATCTCAAGATCGAATGGTACTTAAATGGCAAGGTACTGGAGCATGGCTCACGATTCAAAATGACAAGTGACTTTGGATTCGTCACCCTCGATCTCACTGATGCCTATGATCGGGATTCTGGAATCTACACCTGTAAGGCGTTCAACAAAGCTGGTGAGGCATTCACATCAACTACAATCTACTGCTCGACGAAGGAGAACGTAATCGAGAGATCACAACATCCGAAGGGAAAGGAAGGCTTGGAAGCCATCCAAGATTTGGAAGAATCACTGAAACGAGAGGCAGCTGCCGCTCAAGAGAGTGATGAAGGTCATCCACCAGTATTTACTTCACAATTCGAAAATCTGAGCAACCTATCCGAAGGAGAGATAGCACACTTCGAAGCTTCTCTCACTCCGACCGGTGATCAAACAATGGTTGTTGAATGGTTCTACAATGGTAAACCCCTAGAAGCCAGTCATAGAACAAGAACAGTCTATGCTTTCGGAATGGTTGTTCTCGAAGTACTAGGAACAAAGATCGAAGACTCCGGAACGTATTCTTGCAAAGCGACAAACAAATGGGGTCAGGCTGAGATCAGCGTGAATCTTGAATGTGTCGACAAGTCGAAGGGACAGAAACCAAAATTCACGACCCACATACAATCATTGGAGGGTCTTAAGGATGGACAATCGGCTCACTTTGAATGCACACTGATACCTGTTGGTGATCCGAACATGAAGGTTGAATGGTTCCATAATGGACAACCCTTGCGTCATTCATCTCGCTTCAAGATGGTGTCAGATTTTGGCTTTGTGGTCATGGACATTGCTGGTGTTATGTCCCACGATTCTGGGGAATATGTCTGCAAAGCAAGCAATAAATTTGGTGAAGACTTCACCAAAGCGACAATCAAGTGCTTCGGCAAAGGTGGAGTCTACTCAGACTCCCTTCAGCCGGATTCTTTGGCTCGAATTCGTGAACTCGAGAGCTTTAACGGTGATCAACAGACATCTCAAGCACCAGTTGTTGCCGAACCACCGAAATTCATCACCCAAATTTCTGATATCACGAAATTAGTCGAAGGCCAATCTGCGCACTTTGAAGCGAGACTGACTCCAATCACTGATCCGGATCTCAAGGTAGAGTGGTATTACAATGGCAAGAAATTACCCCATGGTCATCGTTACAGAACATTCCACGATTTTGGAATTGTTATTCTCGATATTTTGTACTGTTACGAGGAGAATTCTGGTGTTTACGAATGCAGAGCGGTGAATAAATACGGAGAGGATACAACAAAAGCGACTTTGAGATGCCTGTCCAAGGCGAATCTCATTTTGGAATCACAATTGCCAAAGGGAATGGAAGGCGGTTTGGAGAAGATACAAACTTTGGAGGATTCGATGGTTCGCACGAAAGATGACAGATCAGTGGAAACAACAGGAAAGGCGCCAATGTTCACTGTTCCCTTGAGCAATCTCGACGGTCTTCGTGAGGGTGAAAGCTCACACTTTGAAGCGCGTCTAATTCCAACCGATGATCCAAAACTAAAAGTCGAATGGTTCTGGAATGGCAAACCTCTTCGCACTGGTTCACGATTCCGCACCTTCTGTGACTTTGGTTTCGTTATTCTGGAAATATCGCCAATCTATCCAGAAGACTCTGGTGAATACAGTTGCAGGGCATCGAACGATTATGGCGAAGCTGTCACAACATGCTCAATGAAGTGTACCGGCAAGAGGAACATCATTCTCGAATCACAACTACCAAAGGGAATGGAGGGAACAATCGACAAGATCGCCGAACTTGAAGGTCTTGGCAATGAACCCGGTCAACCTAGTCCCGATGATGATACTGGTAAACCACCCGAATTCATCACCACTCCATCAGATTTGACTCTATCAGAAAATTCCCTAGCTCACTTTGAATGTCGCCTTCAACCTGTCAATGACTCCAGTATGCGAGTCGAATGGTTCCACAATGGAAAAGCATTGCTAGCCGGTTCTAGAGTGAAGACAATTCATGACTTTGGATTTGTCATTCTTGAAGTTGCTAATTGCTATCAACGAGATTCTGGTTTGTACACCTGTAAGGCTACCAATAAACACGGTGAGGCGACAGTCTCCTGTAAATTGCAAGTTCGCGGTCGTCAAGGAATCATCCTTGAACCCCAACTTCCGAATAATTTCAAAACTGGAACGGAGAGTATTCAAAAACTGGAGGAAGCTTTGTATAAGAAGGATGAAATTCTATCTGAAGAGGAGGCACCAAATCCACCTAGATTCACGGTCGAATTGAAGGACATTGAGGTAGAGGAAGCTGGACCCAGTCACTTTGACTGTCGTGTTGAGCCTTCGAATGATTCAACAATGCGCATCGATTGGTTCCACAATGGTCGTCCATTTGCCACCGGATCACGAGTTCACCAGATCAACGATTTTGGTTTTATTTCTCTGGACTTGTCTTACACCTACGCTAGAGATAGTGGAGAGTACGTTTGCAGAGCTACCAACAAATGGGGATCAGCGACCACCAAAGCTACTGTCACTTGTAAATGTAAGATTTTAAATTCTTTATTTACACCCACTGTATTTATGTTCATTGTATTTATGTCCATTAACAACGAATTTTTGTCCATTTAGCCAAGAAAGCTATTGACTTTGAGTCTCAACTACCAAGTGGAATGAGTGGGGAAAAACTGAAGGAATTGGAACGTGGACCAGTCACCGAAGCTCCACCTCCGGAACCACCACGACAGCCACCACGATTCATCACTCAAATCCAATCAGCAACAGTCGAGGAATCCGAATCGGTCCGTTTCGAATGTCGCGTCGAACCGAAAGATGATCCAAATCTTCGTATCGAGTGGTACCGGAATGGAAAACTCATTCCAGCTGGTCACAGATACCGAACAGCTTATGACATGGGCTTCGTCTCAATGGACGTTCTTTACGTTTATGCCGAAGATTCCGGCGAGTATGTGTGCAAGGCAATCAACGATCTTGGAGAAGACACCACCAGAGCTTCTGTTTCTTGCAAACGTAAGTTTTCTAATCAACCATATTTGATAATTTTATCAATTTTATTTTATCAATTCATCAAAATTTTATCAATAAATTTTACGTTAGACAATTAACCATAACTTATTTGTGATCAACATAATTGTTTCTGCTTGCAGAGTTGCCAAACATCATTCTGCAGAATCAAGTACCAAAGGGAATGAAGAAATCAGAAGCCCTGATGCAAATGGAAGCGACAATCAAGAAGTACACCTCTGAGGTTCATCTAACGGAGGATGATCTTTACGATGCTGATAAGAAGCAACCGCCACGATTCGTCACTCAGATTGAAAATCAAACAGAACTTGTTGAGATGAACAATACTAAATTTGAATGTCAGCTTGCTCCGGTTGGCGATCCAAACATGAAGGTCGAATGGTTCTTCAATGGTAAACCATTGCCACACAAGAACAGATTCACTCCAATTTATGATTTCGGCTACGTTGCCATGAACTTCGGTTGGGTCTATCCTGAAGACAGTGGCGAATATCTCTGTCGAGCGACAAATCTTTATGGAATGGATGAAACAAGAGCAGTCATCAAGACAGCCGGCAAGCCTGGAATCATCTACGAATCACAATTACCAAAGGGAATGAAGAGTATCGAAAAGATTCGCGAAATGGAAGCTGCCTGGCAAGTGTAAGTATTCCTCTATTTTTGAATCCCTTCCGTTTAAATAGAAGAATTGTATCAATTCAATCGAGACAATCAAGAACTCAATCAATTCAATCAAGAATTCAGCATCCTGGTAACTAGAAAGTATAAATCTGTAATCGATGATAATTGTAGTGTACCAGAAGAAGAGGGCGAGGAGGAGAAAGTAAAAGCACCTCCAGCATTTGTCAGCAAGCCGGAACCGTACGTCGTTGAAGAAGGCGATTGGTCCAGATTCTGTTGTCGTGTCACCGGTCATCCTAAACCCCGTGTCATGTGGTTGATCAATGGACACACCGTTGTTAACGTAATTTGATGAAATTTTATCCTCTTAATGTATCAGTTTTCAAAAAATATCTTCTAATAATGATTTTTTGGTTTATTCTGATCAGGGTTCGCGATACAAATTAACATACGATGGAATGTATCATCTCGATATACCGAAAACCAGGCAATATGACAATGGAAAGATTGAAGTCATTGCCAGAAGTTCGGTTGGTGAAGCACGAACAGAAACCACTCTTACAGTGAAGCCGCGCAGTGACGATTATCGTGGAGTTCTCAAAAACTCTCCAAGACGTAAGTTCCAGAAAACTGTCAAAGTTTTCGTTAAATCACTATCAGGATGTGTATTTTCATTCCGCATGATGATTCTGATTTACGGCAATCAGTTGAAAGAGTGTCAAATCTGGGATTTTATTTCGCTGATGTTGATGATTCCTTAATTAGGGAATTCTGTGATGATCGTAGTGATTCCTGATCATAAAGAATTGACAAGATCTGATCAACTCTTAATCATGAATTATTGTGATGATCCTATAATTCCTAATCAAGGAAAATTACGCATAACTCTAAGAATCAATCAAGAAATAAAATCTACTCAATTGGTACCAAAAAATACACATCCTGGTACCAAAAAAAACTACAATAAATTTTTTTCAAACTTAAATATTTTCAATTCAACTCAATCGTAAAATCAAAAATAAGAAAAACAATGGTACAATCACATTGGCACACGAGCTACTTGAATTTTATGATTCGAAATCATTTTCTCAACATACAAAAAACGATGCGACACGTACAATTCTATTCGAGCACAAAATACTCAAAAATCACTTCCACGCAACTAAATAATCCCAAAGAGAAGTAAAAAAAATATCAAAAACGACATCCAAAATCCTTGTTCCTTGATTTTTCTTATAAATCCCAATCCGTTAGCTTCTTCCGACGCTCAATGCACTGCAGCAATTGGAATTGAAAATTTGGCCGATGAATATCGAGAAATTGACAATACGCATACCTCGAGGAAATGTTCGCTTCAGGTATAGTTAATGTATAATCATCATCACAATATAAGTATTTGTATTTCACCATGTTTATTAATTTTTTGGTAATTATTCTACGTTCAATATTACTCAGCCCCGTTTGAAAAAATAAAATCTTAATTTTTAAAATCCTATTATTCTTCTCTAGTGTCTATATTCTAAATAATTTGAATAATTTACCATCTCTCGTTCAAATTGATCCCAGGATATTCCGTAATCGTAATTTCAATTTAGCAAAAACAATTGATCCTAGGATTTTACAGAATCGTAATTTCAATTTGAACAAGAGATTCAAGCCCCTTGATTACTTCGCTGGGCTGGACCATTTTAAGACAATGGAATTCTTTCTAAAATTATCTCTTAAGAAACATTAAGATACTTTTGAATACTTTATTTTTTTATATTTTTCAAAAAATTTCTTTATAACTTTTTATCAAATATCAAACTGAGAAAGAATATTTCTCTTCATCAAAATGGTTATATCCTCTCTCCGGAAATCCTGCTTTTCCCCTCAAAAAAAAGAATTTATTTCTAAAAGTGATTGAGGAGCCGAATTATGTGTTTACTGTTGCATCACGAATGTTGTGTCGTAATAATCCTTCGTGAAACTGAATTATAATATCTATATGTACTAGAAATGTCAATACTATTGAGCATGCAAAAAATGTTTGTTTAATTATTTTCAATAATTACAATTCTTTTCAATTACTAAGAAAAGCCAATAATTTTCTCCAGCTTGGTACGATTATGAACTCACTCAATATCAAGCCGAACGTCAGGATACAGAACTCGAAAAAGTTTTTGATGAACGTCAACAGAGTGTATCTCAGGGTGTTTCAATTGCTACCGAACATCTAGCACCAAAAGTATTCAAAGAGCCTGACACCGATTGGCAAAAGTCGGTGAAAACCAAGAAAAATGAGGATTACTACAATAAATTGATGACACTCGAGGAGGATCAAGTACTCAAGGAACAAAGACTACGTGAGCAATCACATCAATACGCTGTTCCCGGTGAGAAAATTGTCAGCAATTCAATGGCTAAGGGAATGGCTCAAAAGTATCAAGAAAACTTGTAAGTAGACTGATAAGAACAAAAAGATTTAATATCTTTTTATAACCATTAGATTAAAAAGTAAAAAAATGACGATCAGCAGAATTTGCTAATTATTATTTTCTTTTTCCTCAACAGGGAAGAACAACCCCAAGAGCCAGTTCAGCCACCTCCGAAAATTGTCAAGAAACCATTCACCACTCAAGTGGATATTGACACCGAGCGTGTGAAAGGCTCCGGTAAGTATCCACCAGATCCATCTGAATCAACAGTTCATGGACGTGAGGTGCACGTAGCAAAGCAAAAACAAACGCAGAAGGAAACAAAAGGAGACGTTGAGATTACAAGAAAAATCACCGCCACCGAGACAACGGAAATGGAGCACAAGGCCAAAACACAGGAACGTGTTGTTCAAGGTCAAGTGAAACCGTCAACACCACCGGTGTTCACGAAAAAAATTCAACCATGCCGTGCCTTTGAGCAGGAACAAGCTAAATTCGAGGTTGAATTCGATGGCGATCCATTGCCCACGATCAAATGGTACAGGGAAGATTTTCCAATTACAAACTCCTCTGATCTGCAGATCTATACGTTCAGTACAAAATCAGTATTGATTGTTCGACAAGTGTTTATGGAAGATTCGGGTGTATTTTCGGTTATTGCTGAGAATCGTGGAGGAAAAGCTAAATGCAGCGCTAATCTTGTTGTTGAAGAAAGGAGACGTCAACCTGGCAGAGGGGGAAAGGTTCCACCTAGTTTTCTCTCGACTATTCAAAGTACAACTGTCAATGCTGGTCAATTGGCGAGATTCGATGCCAAGGTCACTGGAACGAAACCACTCGACGTCTATTGGCTCAAGGTTAGTAGAAATTCTTTCTGATCGATTCATCAGACAATCAATCCTTTTGATAAATTTCTGGTATTAATTGCTTCCTTTGCTTGTTGATTGTTACAGAATGGAAAGAAGATCGTTGCTGACATTCGATACAAGACCTTGGAGGAAGATAACACCTATACTCTACTGATTCTCGAGAGTGTACCAGAAGACACTGGAAAATACGAATGTGTTGCTCTAAATAGTGCTGGAGAAGCGCGTTGCGATGCTGAGTGCACAGTTCGTGGTCCACAATCACCGGCGAAATCAGCGAAACCATCAACTCCTGGAGCTGAAAAAGCTCCAAGTGTGACTGAACCACTTAAGGATCAGACCATCAAGGAGGGAACGTCTGTTGCCTTCTCATGTCGAATCTCTGGAAAACCAACTCCTACAATTCAGTGGAAGAAGGGAGACAAGGTGAGAGAATCATAAATCATCTTCTCTTAGTTTCATCTTAATTAATTTTAATTAAGATCTTAATCTTAAATTTTGAAGAATAAGGATTCTGTAAATTACTGAATGGATTTTTTTTTCATTAAAGGTTATCAAGCCATCGAAATACTTCCAAATGCAAAAGGAGGTTGATCTTTGTACTTTAAGAATTTCCGAGGCATTCCCCGAGGATGAGGGCGTTTATAAATGCATTGCCAAAAATCCAGCGGGAGAAGTGACGACTTCCGCTAATCTTAGGGTACTCGGTAGGTGTCAATAATCGTTAATCCATTTAAGAGATTCTTTGAAAAAACACTTTAATCTGCAACTGTTCATTTGTCATCAATGGTGATCAATAATCAATCAACATTATCAATCAACAGTCAATTAATAAACTAGCTATTTATCATATTCCATAATATTTCTAATCATTGTCTACTTTAATATTAATCTTCCTACAAAATTATTGTTTCTCTCTACGAAATGAATAATTTCTTTGTTTTTTAATCTAGCTCCTGATACTGCTGACGTTTTACCAAAATTATCACCGCTCAAGGATCAAATTGTCCTTGAAGGTCAGCCCGCTCAATTTAAAACACAAGTGACTCCACCAAAAGTCAAACCCACCATTCAATGGTATCGTGAAGGTGCTCTCATACCACAGTCGCCGGATTTCCAGGTGAGAACATTGACTAATTGCCTTTTTTATTATCTCAACAATTAATTATAAAATGCCTAAGAAAAACAAACATCACGTGAGGAAAAAAATGCTAATGAAAAAAATTAAAATCAGAAAGAAGATAAAAAAATGTACTTAATTATCACGGAAATAATTTAAAATTTAAAATTGTAAAGAAAATAATCCCAAACAAAATTTCCAGGGAAGCTATCAATTAATTCTCTTTAATCATTACCAATCATTATTTTCATTACTACTAGTATTATTATTAATATTATTATTTAGTAGTTGTTAATAATAATATACATAATAATATAAATAATATTAATAATATTTATATTATTATTATCAATATTTATCAATATTATTTTACTTGATATAATTATATTTATCACTATTATTATTTAATACTCTCGACGGTGTAAATTAACTCCCATTTTGAAGTAAATTTTTACTCTCTACTTCGGTTACTGTATACTCCCTACATTCTTTACAATATTAATAATATTTTTTTTACTTTATTAATAATATTTAATTATTATTATTTTCATTTTCTACTCAAAAATTCTTGTTAAAAATTTAAAATATTTTCAGAAAACTGCAAAAATTTCGTTTCGTAATAATTCCAGGGATTACAGTGATTTTTTTATGTAATATTACATTTCCTTCAATTTAATTAATTATCAACTCGAAAAAAATAATTATTCGTTAAATATAAACGAATCAGAATTTACAAATTATTCCTTTGATATATAATTATATTTTCCTTATAATATATACTTAATTATATTATATTTCGAAATATATTTACCTACTTACGAAATAAACTCGATAGGGAAAATGTTGTTTAACTCACCTGAAACAAAAAGAAAAGAAAATACTTAATATTAAAATTTTTATCAAAAAAATGAAAACAAAAAATCAGTTCTATTAAATAATTCTATTGAATTACTTTTGTTTTAAGATCCTATTAATTTTACAGTATCCGAATTAAATATCAGTAAAAATTAGTAAGATTTACTTCAGACTTGGTAAAATTTCCTCTAAAAATAGTAAAATTTATACTATTAAAAATTGTTATTTCCAGAATAATTTTTACAATTTCCGAAGAAAATTTCTTTATAAAAATTAGCAAAATTTACTTTAGATGTAGTCAAATCGATTCTGCATATAATAAAATTTAATAACAAATTGTACTGCGCTTGAAGAAAATTTGAATAAAATTTCTAAGTTTAAAAATTCTAAAAAATAATATAAAATAATTTTTAAGTTTTAGAAAAACATAAATTTTTTCAAAATTTGCAAAAGTAAAAATTCGATATAATTAAAAAATGATCCCTCTTACAAAAAAGGTAATTTTTGTACGTTTTTCTCTAGAAAAAAAGATGAAAAGAGAACAATATGCATGACTTTAAGTTTTTTAGGAAATTTTATAAATTTAAGGGGATAAAAATGGGTAAAAGGGTAAAAAAGAGATTAGAAAAATAAGGAGACTATGATCCTTATGATTTATTATTTAAATATTAATCGCAATATATAAAAATATAATTTATTCACTAGTAAAGTAGAAAATAAATAAATTATTTAAATAAAAATCTAAAAGTAAAAATTATAAATTAAAAAAAATATTGGATTTTTTTTGTCGCAGATGATTCATGAGGGAAACAATGCAGTATTGCTGATAGCGACGACCTACGAAGAAGACACTGGCACCTTCACCTGTCGTGCAACAACCTCCGCTGGCACTGTCGAAACATCAGCCAAGCTCATCGTCAAAAGTAAGAACTGAATTCCACTTAAACTCGCTAATTCAGTCTTGAAGCGTCAAAAAGAAAACGAAACCAAAATTGCTCTTGACAAACTTTTGTCCCAATATTGCCCATCCATTTAAAAATATTCAAAAAAAAAAAAACTCGGTAATAAAGTACGGGACTCATCAAGAGTTCTCCAAAAAAAAAACTTTTTTTCTCTTGCGGTAATAAAAATCGTTCCCGCATTATTTTAACAAAAAATCGCTAGTTTTAATCACAGTGAAACGAACCGGGCAGTTTTTTTCTACTAACATTGATATTAAAAAACAAAATCTAAAAAAAAATTTTTGATCGTGCAATATAGAGCTTAGTAAGGCAAAGTATTTTTTTTTAAAGAATCCCTGAGCGTCGTATATTTATTCAACGAAGGTAGTGCTAAATGATCTCTTTCCCTTTTTTTCTGATGACATTTAATTTTAGAAACCTCGTGAAATTCCAGTGAATTGTGTTTCAAAGTTACATTAAAATCATCAGCAAAAAAAAAGTGTTTATTAATTACTCAATGCTGATTTCTCAGTAAATTCAATTTCATCAATAATGTGTTGAAATGGAAACGAAATATTGAAGGCTAAGAAAACGAGTTTCATAACGCAATAATCGAATTATAATGAAAATTTGTTATTTGTTTGCGATCATGAGAAAAAAATCAATTGGGTGATTTTTTCAGCAGTATACATAATATATTATTATACATAATAATTATTATAATTATTAATATTATTATATAATTATTATAATTATTAATAGTATTATTATTAATAATTATAATACTTATTTGTTTTTTAATACATAAAATCGCATTTGTTTAATCGCTTCTGTTCTCATACTTCACTCTACTGTATAGTCACAATGACATTATTAAATCATCTAACGTTTTACTAATTATTTATTATTGTACAATGGAAAGTCTAATAAAAAGTATTGCAAATATACAAGTTTAGTTTGTTATCCGGTAAATTTTTTAAACACTTATCGAGATTAGTGAACTTAGTATTTTTAAATTGAAACAAATTTTTCCAAAATGCGACAATCAAGCTGTAAGTTATTCACAAATTAGAAATAATTATTAAAACAGAAAAATTATAACAAATTGCAAAATTTTCTTGGAATTGTTTAACAATAAATAATATTCTACATTTCGGACTGCAGTTGCTACGAACGCAAAAAAGAAAATTGCTAAATGTTTGCTAAAAAAAATTTGTCAAAAGTAACAAATAATAATTATAATATTTATTATAATTATTTTTATACACATTATAATTATTTTTAGAATTATATTATAATTGTAATAAACAGAGTGTTTTTAAACTAGCAAAACAGTTTATTAAAAAAAGATAAATGAAAAGTTATTGTAACATTCAGCAATTTTAGATTATCCACAAGATTGAACGTTCAAATGAACGAAATATTTTTTATTAAAAATATTTTCATAATTTACTGATTATAATAAAAATTAAAGACTTTAATTTTACATTTAGAAACCTTAGAATTAATTTTCTTGAAACTGAGGCAAAATAATTATAATAAAAATTTAATTTCAAGAAGATATAAATAAATTTCGTTCATTTGAACGTTCAGAACGTTAGGATCATAATTTTAACGATATTTTTGTAATAGAAGAAAATACCTATTAATCAGATTTCAAGCGATATTTTTAATGAAAGAAAATGTTAATCAAATTCATTAAATTTTTTGATCGACGACGAAAATGATTTATTGAAGACTCAAGATATAAATCCAAATCAAGTTGTTGATCAGATGCAGTAAAATCAATTCCAAAAATTGATTCCTATTTTCTGCTACCAAACACATGAGGAGAATGCAGTAAAATTATTTTTAAACACGTTGATTCTTGTTAACTCTAACAAAGTTATAAAATCAAGACTAATTTTGATCAACAGAAGACTGAACATTAAAATCTTATTTTATTTCTTTTATTTAGAATCGAATTTTGTTTTTCTCAAGAAAATCTGAGTTTCAACGTCTCCGGGTTAATTTATTCATTGAATTGTCGCACATAATTCAGACAGTGAAGAAATGTGTGAATATTTAAATTTTCTCCGTCCCTCATTCCAGTTTTCTTAATATATATATTGTCTAAAATTGATAGTCACACGGAATACAAACAAAAATTCATGAATTTCAATGCGATCTTAAGCAGCTTGGATTCAAAAAAGAGCACACACAGGATGCTACAAAACGCTCGATGTGCCGTGTGCACTCAGCTAGACTTCTTATGCTATTTCTGTGTACGTGACGTGTATTACATTACGGGTCTATATTTGGCGCGGTAGGGATTTTACCCAGACCATCATCTTTTCCTGGGATCCCTTCTTTTTTAAAACTAATGACACTTAAGTATTTTTCTTTTTCTTTCCCCTATTATATATTCTTCCTGCACTTCCTTGATCAACAACTCGATTATTTTTCTTTCTCAAATTTCTATTGTTCAAAATTGTCGAGACTATTGTTCACAAAAAAAAACAACATTTTTAAAAGAAAATTAAAATTTGTTGAAAAAAAGGAAAAAAAAAACTAAAGAAAAATGATAAATTACCATCATTTGGAAATTTAATTTCTTGCAATGCATTTTTTATGTAATAGAGATTTTAAAATTTAATTTTTTAAATTCGGTTTGATAATTTTAAACAACCAGAAAAGAATATTTTCAAAATTAAATAGTAAAAAATGATAAATAGAAAAATGCTAAATGATAAAAAAGTAAATAGTAAAAGATGCTAAATGATAAAAAAATGATAGATTGTAAAAAATGCTAAATGATAAAAACAATTTGGAAAATGTTGAAAAAATATAAGTCGAATTTGATGAATATTGTCAACGATGAGAGATGCTAAATATAGCGAATACGAGAATGATTGATCTAGAGCAGAGGGACAAGTGCAAATTGGACATTTTTCACGGTCATGTCTTTGAATCGAGCAAAACAGTCAACCACCTGACTCAACCATCAGTGGAATTTAATGGAGAGAAAGAGTGTGCCAAGGTATCGTCCCTCAACGTCTCTGACACCAAAAAAAAAGAGGAGAAGTAGAAGAAGAAAACATCAGGCTGAATCAACATTGCAAATTTGAAGACCTCTTTTTCTCACCTTTAACCAACTTCTCGTTCACCTTTGTGAATAACGACGATCGCTATTTCAGCCAGCTCGCAGCAAACTCGATGATTCAGCGTGCCTGAAATATCATCCATCGTGTCAGCGTACTCTTGGAAACTCTCTGGGGTATTTCTGGTCATTGGGAAGCTCACGCTACTATTAAGTTGATTCGTCATCATCACACAAGAAGGCAACACTCTCTCTTTCTCTCTTTTTTCTCCCTCGAGTATTTTATCATCAAAAAATATTTTAATAATTCGTTTATAGAAATAATCAAATATTTCATCAAAATATTTTTCTTTAGAATAAAAAAATTATTTTTCTTTCAAAAATTTAGAAAATCTTTTTTTCGAAAAAATTAATAGAAAGAATCGAATAAAAAATTTTATTTTTCAAATAAAGATTTCAGTAAAAAGGAAAACTTGACTGTAATAAAAGTGGAGAGGAAAAAATTAGAGGATAGTGCAGAATAATAGTAATAATAAAAATAATAATAATTATTACAATTACTGTAGTAAGACTAATTACTATAGTGATAGCAATTACTATAGTGATACTAATTACTGTAGTGATAGTATTTACTAAAGTGATACCAATTACTGGTGGTAGTAATTACTATAGTATAACTAATTACTATAGTGATACTAATTACTACAGTAATACTAATTACTACAGTATCAACAATAATAATTTTCGTAGTAAAACAACAATAGTTATTATAGTAAAAACAATAATAATCATTACAACAACAAAAATAAAAATTACAAAATCATAAATGTCAATTATACTATTGAATACAGTAAACAACAATAATAATTACAACTGTAGTACCAATAACCACAAACAATAAATAAAACTCCAAGAAATTATTTATTTGTATCGTTCATTTATTTTTCGAACTTACAGAGAATATTTACAGATTTTTGTTATAAAAATTAAAAAATAGTAATTACTTCATGTGAAAAATTAATTTAAGTAAAAAAAAAACACACAAAACAAACTGCGAAGATGCGATTGTCTGAAGGATGTGGAGATTGTGAAAAATTATATGTAGAACTCGCGTGCAAAAACAAGTTTTGAAACTCGTTACGCTTTGCCATCGTAGTCAAAAAAACAAAGAGCGTGTAGCGTTGCAGAATGTGTGCAACTAGCAGAAACTGGTTTCCGATAAGTCTCTTTCTTTCACTCATTTTTTTTCGTATTTCTCCTTAAAAATCTTTCGAGAAAATTCCATTTGAGAATTAAAATTCACGAGAGGTTTAAAAAAAAAAAAATTTGATCGCATTTAAAATATATAACACCACTTTCTTAACGGTTTCTCTTAAGACAAAATTACATTTATCCTGTTCAAAACCGGCCGCTTCTTGATCAAACGAGTGGAAAAAAATAACAACTCGAAAAATGCCAAATTTGAATAATTTTATAAAAGAAGAAACTAAAAAGAAAAAAATGGAAAATAAAGAATGGAAAAAAATGAAAAGAAAATAAAACAATTTAAAAGAGAAGTAAAGAATAGAAAAGAAAATTAAAAAATACGAAATAAAAATGAAAAAACCAACAAAATAAATTTTCAAAAAATACAGATTGAGTTTTTTAACGAAAATATTTTACGAGTTTTAGAAAAACAAAAGAATTTAAAGTATTTTTGAATATTGTTAAAAAAAACCATTGTTAAAAATAGAAGAAAAAGAAAAAAGATTCCGAAATAGCAAAGAAGAAAAAATATCCAACAGGAAATATTTCAAAAAAAGAATATAAAAGAAACTAATTTTGAAAGAACGATTATTGAAAATAGAACAGACAATTAAAAAGCGTGAATAGAAATGACAAAAATAACAAATTTTCTTTTCTAGATAATTATTTCCCTCTCGAAATAATTATCGAAAGAAATATTCCGGATCAGTTAAATACTGAAGAAATAATAAGAAATAATATAAAATATTAAAAAATACTATTTAGAAACAATATTAAAAAAATAATATTTAGAAACAACAGTAACAAAATAATATCAATAAACAAAAATAAAAAAATAATGTCAGTTGACAAAATTAAAAAATATAAGTAAACAAAATTAACAAATATAAGTAAACAAAATTAAAAAATAATATTAGTAAACCAAAAATATTCAAAAAGAAATAATTATGCAAAAATCAAAAATTAATATTTGGCATTTTCAAATGTTTGATCAAAAGCGGCCAAAGTTTAACTGTCAAAAAAAAAAACCACCGGCAAAATAATTCACTAAATTCCTCAAAAGAAACACTAATCGATTGATGATTTTCTTTTCTATAAAAAATAAAATCACTGTTTTTAAAAAAAATAAAACACTTGAAACTTTGAGTTCACAATGTCGCGCACAAAACAAAAATTTTTTTTCGCAAAATAAAAGAACTACCCCTTTGGAACGCACATACACTCTTCAACCTCCAGTGGATAACTATGCTCGTGGATAGACGAAGCAAGAGGTGGAGGTGAACCAAGTGATGTCATGCATAAGATCCCCACCACTTACAGTTCCCATTCTTAGGCAAGCTTCTACATTTCCACTCATTCCTTCCATCATTTTTTTTTCCTCACTCAAACTTCACTTTTGAAATCATTTCAAACCAAACGATCATTTTTTTTCTCCAAGTGATCTTTCACGTGATCTTTCATAATTTATTTTTCGTAATTTGTACAAATTCATGATGAGAATTTATCATCTTTTTAAATAAATTAACTGATCATAAAATAGTCAAGTTCTAGTGCAGTTGACTCTAATTTGACAATGATCAATTTTGATAAAATATTATCCAATTTCAATTTTTCATGTGATCTTTCATGATTTATTTACTTTTTAATTTATTTATTCTTTTTTATTTATTTATTCGTTTTTTAATCATTGGCCAAAAAAAGTCATTAGTCTGGTTAATATTCTCATTTTTGGGGAAAATTTTATTTCCAAGAAATTATAATTTCCAATGATCGACTGACAAATGATTTATATTTGTTTGAAAGAAGTTGATTTTGATTTATGTTTTGTTGAATAGAGGAGAATGTTGACATGATTTACAACACTTAAGTAAATAACTTAATCAAACGAAAGCCGCTGAATTAATGTCTCTCGTTTCTGATGTTGATGGACAGGCATGTTGCTCTTCATGGCTCAACTATTTTTGTAATTATTTAACCCTGTGGCCAATCCCCGTTAAAAATAGCCCCTCATGAAAACTCAGGTCGTTCAGCGAACTTCTTTTCTCCCCCCACACACACACAGACAAATTGTCTTCATTTTTCTCTTTCAATAATTCACAACAATGAAACAATTCAATTTCAAATTGTTAGCATTTTCATTATTTTTCGTTTTTTTTTTCGTTTATTTATTTATTTGTATAAATTTATATTTATTTATTCTTTATTTATCTTTTGTTTATTTATTCTTAATTTATTTTTTGTCTATTTATTTTTATTTATTTTATTTAAAGAGATCAAGTAACGAGCAAAATTAATATTGAGAGAAACACCCGGAAGCTTTATAATCAAAAAAGCCAAAATGTCTTGAGTAATTTCTCACAGTTTTAGAATAAGCCAAAGAAAAAAGAAGAAAATCTATAATTCTAGTCAAGATAAACATCGCGCAGATCGTTCCTCAAATTGGCTCAAAACCAAACTCCTTGTACTCGTTGTGAACGGCATAAATTTCCAAAAGCAATAATTCTCTCAGCAATGTTGTACGAAAATTTATAATACTCGCGAATCCGTTTCACATGTCAACCAAAAAGAGCGTATTAATTTATATTATTACCAGACCGTGTCGACTGGCCATGTACCAAAAATGGTGTTTAAACACAGTAGCCAAACAATTTAAAAATAATTGCCCGTCTCATTCTTCAATCGAAGTGGGAAGAATGATTCTTTTTTATTTCCTAACCAAGTGACTCACGTTTTACAAAAAAAAATAAATAAATAAATAAAAAAACAAGTTTGAAAAAGAAATAAATTCTTTCTGATTCCACCTGAAAAACCTTGTAGAAACTAAAAATATATGATTTTTATCAAAGTTGGACTCGCTCGAGGTCAAAATTTTCTAGACAGGGAATAATATTGCGCAATGTAAATAACATCACAGTCCCTTAGTGTTAATATATTCCCTCAAGGTGACGATTTCATTTCACTCTAATCCCTCTCTTGTTTATTTTACTGCCAAGTGCAAAATCCCCGCGATAATGAGACTTTGTATCGCTTCAAGACTGGCTAATTTTATTTTCTAATATTTTATAATGAAAACAGAATTTTCCACAGACGATCATATGATATATTTTTTTTTCTTGGAATTTATCCAAATATTCTTTCAGCATTTGATCTTTATTTATTTTTTCTATTCAAATGATCAAAAACATGGAGAAACAAAGCAAAAAAAAAATGTTGACGTCTTTACAGAAAGAAGAGGCGTTTATTATGAATCACCAGTCCCTGAAGATTCAATGGGACCTGGTGCTAAGACTGGCAAGAAGCCAACGATCGGTACATCTGTGGGAGGATCATTGATAGAGCGAAGAGCTTCAAAGGATGTGCCAAAGGATGCAATCGAATATGACGAAGAGGGTCTTCCTCTAGGAACACCACTTCCACCAGGCGATGAGACATTGCCCTGGAGGAAGAGTCGTGTTCATCATCGATCACGACCCACAAATATAACACCATGGCGTAAAAGTATACCAAAATCGCGTGATGTTTCTTTAGATAGGAAATTAAAACCAGAAATTGATACAGTGAAACCTTGGACAGAGGAAGAGATAGTCCTCAAGAAAGCGACTCAGGTAATTAAAGAGATACCGAGGGAAACTTTGGAGGAGGTTGAACTACGACCGACGAAAACTGAGAAAAAGGAAATAAGACGTGAAAGTCTACAGCAAGTGGAACTGAAACCGGTACCAAAAGAACCGGCGATAAGTGAAGAAACCTTACAAAGACTGTTAACCGAAGACACTCAAGATGGACTCACGAGATACAGTCAAGAAGAGGACACAACACTCTTAGGTCTTTCCAAAACGGAAATTACCCTAAAGTCCCGAAAACAATTTCCAGAGGTCAAAGAATCGGAAGAAACAACCGACAAAGTGAAACCATGGACCGAGGAGAAGATAGAACTGAAGAAAATGAAACCCGAACGAAAGGTAATTCCCAAGGAACAATTGGAGGAAGTCGACTTGCGACCGACCAAACAGGAGAAAACGGAAATTTCCAAAGCCACTCTAGAACAAGTGGAACTGAAAAAGTTCACAAAGGACGAAACAAAAAAGATCGACACAAAGACTATCGATACAAAAGAAGAATATACCGAGGAAGAAGATTCAACCTTTTTGGATATCAACAAAAAAGTTCAGATTACAAAGAAAAGCGAAAAGCCCGAACAACCGAAACCATGGACCGAGGAGCAGATAACACTCAAAAAATCAAAACCCCAAAAGAAAGTGATACCAACCGAAACTGTGGAAAGTGTCACGCTAAAGCCTTCCAAACCCGAAAGATCAGAAATCGCTAAACCAGTCCTTGAAGAAGTAAACCTAAGACCTGTCACTAAAGAATCGAAGGTAGAAATCGATGTAACCAAACAAGATTACACCGAGGAAGAAGATACATCACTTCTGGATGTTACCAAACGGGTTGATATCACTAAACGTAAGGGTCAAAAGACTAAAACCGGTGACTTTGTCGAGACTGAAGATACAACTCTACTTCAAGTATCTAAAGACACAGACATTACACGAAAATCCGTAAAGCAAACCTTACCCGTCGAGGAGAAGGTGAAACCATGGACTGAAGAAGTGGTAACACTGAAGAAAACCAAGCCAGAGAAGAAAGAAATTCCCGAAGAGAAAATTGAGGAGGTGCAACTAAAGACTGTCAGGAAGGAAAGTACCGAAAAGGTGCAGATAACAAAAGATACGACCGATTACGTCGAACGGGAAGACGTCGCTGAACTTGTTATCAACGAAGATACGGAAGTCAGCAAGAAGGTTAAGAGACCCCAAAAGGACGAAAAAGTAGACCAACCGGTTCCTTGGACCCAGGAAAAAATAACCCTAAAGAGAGCTAAACCAGAGAAGAAGGATCTTCCACAGGAAAAGGTTGAAGAGGTTCAACTCAAGCCGGTAAGACCAGAAAGAGTTGAAGTAGAAACGGTTGAAACAGAAACAGTTAAACTCGAAAAAGTTAAAGCAGAAAAAGTGCCATATAGTGAAGAAACAGACGTTTCGTTACTGAAGCTAAAGACCGATCAAGAAATCACTCGAAAGAAGAAGACAGAAGAAAAAGAGAAGGAAGAAAAGATAGAAGAAGAAGCAGTCTCCTGGCGAAGAGGAGAGAAGAAAAAGCCGGAACAGGTTCCTGAGACTGAGGAAAAACCACAGGAAGTCAGTGAAGTTCCCTGGATACGAGGCAAGAAACGCAAGAAAGTTGAAACAACAACAACAGACATAACAATCGAGGAAACAGAAACGAAACAAATACGACCAAAAGGTCCCACTGAAGAAAGAGTACCAAAGAAAGAAGATCAACCGGTGCCATGGACCCAGGAGAAAATAACCCTCAAGAGAGCGAAACCCACCAAGAAAGATATTCCAGAGGAAAAAATCGAGGAAGTTCAACTCAAACCGGTTAGACCAGAAAAAGCTGAAGTAGAAAAAGTTGAACTAGAAGAAGTGAAACTAGAAAAAGTTAAACTAGAAAAAGTTAAACCAACAAAAGTTGAAGAAGGAAAAGTACCATATAGTGAAGAAATAGACGTTTCGTTACTGAAATTAAAGACCGATCAAGAGGAGACGAAAGTGATCACCCTAAAGGAGATACAGGAAAAAGAAAAAATAGAGAAAGAGAAAACAGAAGAAGAAAAAGTGGAAGAGGAAGCAGTCTCCTGGCGAAGAGGTGTCAAGAAGAAAAAGGAACAACCGGAGCAGCTTCCCGAAGTACCGTCCGAAGAGAAACCTCAAGAAGTAAGCGAACTTCCTTGGATACGCGGCAAGAAACCAAAGAAGACCGAAGAAATTCCACAGGTCGAACAAGAGAAACCACAAGAAATTACCGAATTAGCCTGGCAGCCAGGAAAGAAACCCAAAAAGCAAGAAAAAACAACAGCCGAATTAGAAATCGAAGTTGAAGAGACAAAGAAACCGAAAAAGGAAGTACCTGAACAGGTTCCATGGACCCAGGAGAAAATAACACTGAAACGTGCCAAACCCACCAAAAAAGATGTCCAAGAAGAAAAACTCGAGGAAGTTCAACTTAAACCGGTTAGGCAAGAAAAAATTGAGACAGAAAAAGTTGAAGTAGAAAAAGTTGAACTAGAAAAAGTTAAACCGGAAAAAGTCAAACTAGAAAAAGTCAAACCAACAAAAGTTGAAGAAGGAAAAGTACCATATAGTGAAGAGATAGACGTTTCGTTACTGAAGGTAAAGACCGATCAAGAGGAGACGAAAGAGATCACCCTAAAGAAGAAGATACAGGAAAAAGAAACAATTGAAGAGGAAAAGGTACAAGAGGAAGCAGTCTCTTGGCGAAGAGGTGTCAAGAAGCAAAAGGAACTTCCGGAACAAGTTCCCGAAGTACCAAAATCTGAAGAGAAACCAGAAGAAGTAAGTGAAGTTCCATGGATACGAGGCAAGAAACCAAAGAAAATTGATCAAAAACCAAAAGAAGTAGAAACAAGCGAAATTCAACCAGAAGAAGTACCAACAGAAGAGAAAGTGGAAAAGAAACCAAAGAAAGAAGTACCTGAACAGGTTCCTTGGACCCAGGAGAAGATAACCCTGAAACGTGCCAAACCCACCAAAAAAGATGTCCAAGAAGAAAAACTCGAGGAAGTTCAACTCAAACCGTTGAAACCAGAAAAAATCGAAACGGAAAAAGTAGAAACAAAAAAAGAAACAGTAACAGTAGTAACAGAAAAAGTGGTAACTGAAAAAGTACCATATTCCGAACAAACTGATATTTCTCTCTTGAAAGTAAAATCCGACCTAGAGGAAACAATTCTCGACGAGAAGAAGGTAATCGAAGAAGAAAAACAAGAGACCGCAGTTTCCTGGCGTAGAGATCGCAAAAAACCGAAACAACAAGTGACTGAAGAAGTTAAGCCACTTCCGGAAGAAAAGGAGGAAGTGGCATTGCCATGGAAACGTGGTCCCAAACCCAAGAAGATTGAAAAAACAACTGCGGAAATTACTCCCGAAGTGATTGAAGAAAAACCTTTGGAACAAGTTTCCGATGTTCCAACTGAAGAGAAACCGGAAGAAGTAAGTCAATTACCATGGAAACGAGGCAGAAAGCCAAAAACAGAAAAAGAAGTTACAACAGAAGAGAAGACGGAACAAAAGGATGTTGAGGATTTCGCAAAATTGGAATTGAAGAAAACTCGACGGGTAATTAAACCCGAACAACCGGAAGAAAAGGAAGAAATCACTTTGAAACCAGTGAAACGTTTACCGAAAGAAGAAAAAGAAGTAGAAGAAATAACCTTGAAACCAGTAAAACGCTTACCAAAGGAAGAAGAAGAAAAAGAGGAAATAACCTTGAAACCGGTTAAACGGTTAACAAAGGAAGAGACCGTAAAAGAAGAAATTACTTTGAAACCAGTCAAACGTTTACCAAAAGAAGAGGAAACGAATGAAGAAGTAACCTTGAAACCTGTTAAACGATTACCAAAGGAAGAAACTGAAAAAGAAGAAATTACTTTGAAACCAGTGAAACGTTTACCAAAAGAAGAGGAAACGAAGGAAGAAATAACCTTGAAACCTGTTAAACGGTTACCGAAGGAAGAGGAAACAAAAGAAGAAATAACCTTGAAACCGGTGAAACGGTTACCTAAGGAAGAGGAAACGAAAGAGGAAGTGCGTCTAAAACCAGTTTGGAAAGAAAAAGTACAAGAAGAAAAAGAAGAAATTCTTCTGAGACCCAAGAAAGTAGAAAAGCCTAAAGAAGAAGTACCGGAAGAAACAGCACAGTTGCCATGGTTACGGGGCAAGAAGCCGAAGAAGGTTGAGAAAACAACTGCAGAGATTACAACTGAACAAGTTGAAGAGACATCAATCAGAGTCCAACCGGAAGAAGTGCCTAAAATACCTGAAGAAGAAAAACCAGAAGAAAAAACCGAACTGCCCTGGAAACGTGGCAAAAAACCAAAGAAAGTTGAAAAAGCAACCGCGGAGATTACAACCGAACAAGTCGAAGAGACTTCAATTGTAGTCCAACCGGAAGAAGTACCCGAAGAAGAAAAACCGGAAGAAAGAACCGAATTGCCCTGGAAACGAGGCAAGAAGCCCAAGAAGGTTGAGAAAACAACTGCTGAAATTACAACAGAGCAAATGGAGGAAACAAGCATTGAAGTTGAAACCGTTAAAAAACCGGAAGTACCAGAAGAAAAACCGCAAGATTTGCGAAAAACGAAAAAAGAAGATAAGCCTGAAGAAGTTGTTCCATGGACACAAGAGAAGGTCACCTTGAAAAGAGCTAAGCCGGTAAAGAAAGATCAGCCTGAGGAAAAACTCGAAGAAGTTCAACTCAAACCGTTCAAAGTTCAAAAAGCGGAAGTCACTACAGAAGAAGTAACTGAAACCACAGTTTTAGAAAAATCTCAACTAGAAGTAAAAACACTAGAGGCTGAAAAGATTCAGGAAGAGGAAGTGATTCAAGAGGAGACTGTCTCTTGGCGTCGTGGTCGAAAGAAGCCTCAGGAAAAAGTCACAAAAGAAATCAAACCGGAGGAAGCACCTGAAGAAGAGAAACCGGAAGAGAAAACCGAATTGCCATGGATTCGGGGCAAGAAGCCCAAGAAGGTTGAAAAAACAACGGCTGAAATTACAACCGAACAGGTAGAAGAGACATCAATTACTGTCCAAACTAAAGAGGTACCTAAAGTACTTGAAGTGCCTGAGGTACCTGAAGAAGAGAAACCGGAAGAGAAAACCGAATTGCCATGGAAACGGGGCAAAAAACCAAAGAAAGTAGAGAAAACAACTGCAGAGATTACAACCGAACAAGTTGAAGAGACATCAATTAGAGTCCAACCGGAAGAAGTTCCCGAAGAAGAAAAACCGGAAGAAAAAACTGAATTGCCTTGGGTACGTGGCAAGAAACCTAAAAAGGTTGAAAAATCAACAACTGAAATTACTACGGAACATGTTGAAGAGTCGTCAATTGGAGTCCAACCGGAAGAAGTACCTAAAGTACCCGAAGAAGAGAAACCGGAAGAAAGAACCGAATTGCCCTGGAAACGTGGCAAAAAACCAAAGAAAGTTGAAAAAGCAACCGCGGAGATTACAACCGAACAAGTTGAAGAGACTTCAATTATAGTCCAACCGGAAAAAGTGCCCGAAGAAGAAAAACCGGAAGAAAAAACCGAATTGTCCTGGAAACGGGGCAAGAAGCCCAAGAAGGTTGAAAAATCAACGGCTGAAATTACAACCGAACAGGTCGAAGAGACGTCAATAGAAGTGAAACCAGAAGAAAAACCCGAAGAGAAAACAGAAATGCCTTGGAGACGGGGCAGAAAACCAAAGAAGGTTGAAGAAATAAAACCAGAAGTGGTTGAAGAACAGCCAGAGGAAAAAGAAGTTGAAGAAGTGGAAGATTTCTCAAAATTAACACTGAAGAAAGCAAGGCGCGTCATCAAACCTGAACAACCGGAAGAAAAGGAAGAAATAACCTTGAAACCTGTAAAACGTTTACCTAAGGAAGAAACCGAAAAGGAAGAAATTACCTTGAAACCTATCAAGAAAGAAATTGTTGAAGAAGAAACAAAGGAAGAAATAGTGAAGAAAACAAGAAGAACAATTAAACCGGACCAACCGGAAGAAAGGGAAGAAATAACCTTGAAACCAGTGAAACGTCTACCTAAAGAAGAAACCGAAAAGGAAGAAATTACCCTAAAACCAGTGAAACGTTTACCGAAAGAAGAAACCGAAAAGGAAGAAGTTTCTCTAAAACCGGTGAAGAAAGAAGTAGTTGAAGAAGAAACAAAGGAAGAGATAGTGAAGAAAACTCGACGGGTAATTAAACCCGAACAACCGGAAGAACGAGAAGAAATAACCTTGAAACCAGTGAAACGTCTACCGAAGGAAGAAACCGAAAAAGAAGAAGTCCAACTAAAACCAGTTGTAAAACAAAAACCAGAGGAAGAGCAACCAGAGGAAGAAAAACCTTTGGAAACGTCAGTCGCTCCTTGGCGAAGAACAAAGAAACCATCAAAGAAAGTTGTCGAATTTAATGAAGACGTGACTATCTTTCCCATCGAACGGGAAGAAGTCACAGAAGTCACCGAAACACAAGAAGACCTCGAAACACTCGACATTCAGGAAACAATCACCGAAAAACCAAAACAAAAAGAAGTTACACCACGCACCAAAAAGGCAAAGGAAGTAAAACCAAAAGTAGATCAAATCTTCGAAACCGAAGAAACAATTACCACCCAAGAAATAGTCACCGAGAAAATTGACCATCAAGAGCAAATCCTCGAAATCACTGTCGATGATCAAAAGAAGGGAAAACCAACGAGAAAGACCCGAACACAAGTTGAAATTTCCATGACCGATAAAGAAAAAAAGATTGCACCTAGGTTCATTCAAAAATTACAACCAGTAATTGTTGAAGTTGAAAAGCCCGCGAAGTTCATTTGCACTGTCATTGGAACACCCTTCCCACAGATTGCTTGGTACCGAAATGAACAAGAGCTTCATGCCAGTGAAAAGTACGAGATGAACGTTGTGGAGACCACAGCAACACTCGAAGTGAAGAATGTCAAGGAGGAAGACGTCGGCATGTATACATGCCGAGCTTCAAATCCCGCTGGCGTTGCTACATCAACTGTCAATCTTGTCATATTTGGTACAATAATCATCTTTTCTTTCAGTTCCAAGTGTTCTCCCGCTTTTCCTGTTTGTGAATTTTTAATCCCGTTATTTCTTCTGCATGACCACTTTAATACCCTCCCCCCCTGAGTGGATTTTTCTCTAATCCAACAAAATTTTGGATTTGATTTTTTCGTTTTGATTTCTATTTTCTTGATTTTCTATTCCCCTACAGTTGTTAATATAAAAAATTGTTTTACAGAAAAAGAAGAAGAAGGCATTGCTCCACACTTCGTATCCCCGATAAAACCACTAATGGTTGAAGAACACACACCAGCAATACTCGAGTGTGTAGTAACTGGAAAACCAACACCCGAAGTGAAATGGTATCGCGGTGATAAGGAGGTGAAACCAAAGAGAGGAAAACAGGAGATTTCCTTCATACCCGAAACTGGTGAGAGTAAATTAACAATTCTTGAGCCAACCAATGAGGACGAGACGATCTATCGTGTTCGAGCAGTCAACAAATTTGGCAAAGCAGAATGTCGTGCTAATCTTCTAGTAAGTAATGCGCCTATCGTGACAAAACCGGAAGTACTACGTGCTCCAAAAATAACCCGACCACTGCCGGCATTAGTTGCCCAAATCGGTAAACCCCTGACACTCGTTGCCGAATTTGAAAGTAAACCACAACCAGAAGTCAAGTGGTTTAAGAATGGAGTTGAAATTACACCATCCGACGAGACGAGTGTCAATATTTATGAGAACAGTGCCGAATTGGTCATCACCGACACGAGGAAAAAGGATACCGGAAAGTATGAAATTAGAGTTCAAAATCCAGCCGGTGAGGCACGAAGTTCAGGATCAGTTACAATTAGGGAGAAGGAGGACGATACGGAAGCTGCGAAAGCTCCTAGATTCATTCAACCGATTCAACCGCAACTTGTCGCCGAGGGAGAAGTTGTCATTATGGAAACAATTGTCGAATCGTATCCCGTCGCTTCCTTCCAATGGTTCCATGACAATCGTCCTCTTCAGGTAAGTTAAAAAATATTTCTTTCGAAAACAAATGAAACCGTTGCTATGAAAACAGTTGCTGTGGTTACCATGTCCTTTGCAAACTTTACTTTTGGATTGGTACCATTTCCCTAGTAACCGTTGCTAAGGGTACCATTTTCACAGCAACAGTTGTTAAGGTTACGATTTCCCTAGCAACCGTTGTTGCTACCAACAAAGCAAATAAAATAAAAAATGGTGATCAATTTCTAATGATCTCTCCCTTTGTTTCTAGACCACACACGAGATGAGAATAGTCACAAAAGAAAATCGATCAGTTCTGTTGATCAAGGATATTGTGCCAGAGTTTGCCGGCACGTACACATGTCGAGCGGAAAATGTTGTTGGTTCGGTAACGTGTACGGCGACCGTTAATCTACTGGACATCCCATGGGAGGAGACAGTTGAACAATCATCGCCAACGTTTGTCAAGAGATTATCGCCTGTAAGAGTCATGGACGGAGAAAATGTTAATCTAACTTGCGTCATTCAAGCGAAACCAATTCCAAAAGTTGAATGGTATCATGATCAGAAACCAATTCAGGAGGGTAAGCAGATCACAATTCTACAGGATTCAGAAGGTGTTTGCAGTTTGGCAATCACTGAAGTATTCCCAGAAGATGCTGGTGAATATACATGTCGTGCTGTGAATCCCGTTGGTGAAGCTGTTTGTTCAACGTCGCTAATTGTCGAAGGTGAGGAAAAAATTAATTCTTCTTATTCTAATCAGAATGAAATCTTTCTCTTCCAATCAGAATTAATTATTTTTTGTTTAAATTTGTACAGCCTACGAATATGTACCAGATTCGGAAATAGCATCTTCGATCGTAGCGACTTCCCTTCTTACTGGACAAAGCGGGTCAGAGGAAGATCTCTTATCTCCAAAGGTAGAAATAGCACGAATAAAAGTTAATTAACAAAAAATAATTAAGGAAACAAAGGATAAATATTCTTCAATGGAAATTTTCAGGAAGGACCTCTTTTCGATACTGATACGGAAGAATCCGCGCCAGAGATCATCAAGAAGCTTCCTCAAATGATTCCCACTAAAGATGGAGAACTAACCAGGTAATTTCTTCCTTTTTTCATCCAGAATCATCAATCAAGTCATTGTTTTGACACTTAGAATAGAAAATAAATAAATAAAAAATAATCAAAACAACAACAAAAAATAATAAAAATTAAAATAATCGTGAATACAAATAAAAATCTTTCAGGCTGGAGGTAAAAGTAAAGGGAAAGCCGAAACCAGAAGGAAAATGGTACAAGCAGGGAATAGAAATAATTCCTTCCCAAGAATTCCAAATCGAGGAATTTGATGATGGAACATCAGTTCTAACGATTGCCGAAACATATCCCGACGATACGGGTGAAATTGTTTTTGAAGCTCACAATCCATTGGGAGTATCAACGACAACTACTTATTTATCAGTAGAAGGTACGATCAAAGTTTTAGCCAAAAATAATATTATTCAAGCTCAGATAATAATTTTTCAACTCAGACTTCTTATGTCTGTTTATTTGTTCTAATGCCGTCTGAAGTTATTTTCAGCTCAACGTTGAAAGCGTCTGTGAAACCTACAACAAACCTAATTTCCCCCTTCTCAAAAATACATAAAAATACTACATAAAACATTAACACCAAATAGCATTTATTATTACATTTTCTAACAATTTATTTTAACTCATTTATTTTTAAATAAATATTTCATAAATAATAAAAAATCACATTAAAGCTTCCTATGAGGAAGCAATGAAGAAGCAAAAATTGACTAATCAATTTTCAAAATTCAGGTATCGTGGGAACGAAACAATATCGAAAACCATCATGGGTGTCGCACATGGAAGAAATGCAAGAGGCACTTCGAGGTAAGAGGGAATTTTCCAAATCATCTGTTCTTAGTGTGTCTGCATGCACATTTTCCAACGATAGTCTCGACGAGCACGATGGTTCATCTTCACAACGTGACAGTTCAACAATCGTCAGTGAATTCTCATCGACAAAAACTCTGATGAACATTCATGATTCATCAACCAGTGTACGTGAATTCTTTCTTAATCAAAATGAAACCTCGCAACAAGTCGGCAAAATTTTTCAAGTTGATTACTGCCTCAAGGATTCATGGTTACAATCGACGACAATACCACGCGCCGAAACATCATCGAAGAAAAAACTCTTCTCAAAAAGTGCCTCACACTTACATTCAACAAAATCCCAATTCATCACTACACAAGAGACGATCAATTCCGAGCCAGTTTTGCAGAACAGATCGGAAAAAATTTCCACTGGACGAAAAAAACCAAATCAACGAGTACCATTGAAGGATCGAAAAATTCCAAGTAAAGAAACCACTCCCCAGGAACACGTGAGAAGAAACGTCAAAAGAAAATCATCCCCCAAACCAAAGAAGATAGAAAATAGAAACGACAGATCAAAATTATCATCCTCACCATCGCCGACCAGAACAAAACGACCCAGAATCACAGAAATCCGAAAAGATCAAAAAAACCCAAAAACCAGAAATTCTAAAACTGAAAAAGCAAAATATTCCCCTCCCAGAAAATCTGAAATCACTTTACAAAATCAGAAGAAGTGTGAAAAAATCGAAAAACAAAAACACCAGAAAGGAAACAAAATTGTCCTGGATTTTGGTGAATTTCCACCACCAAAATCAGAGAGAAGAATTCAATTATCGAATACATCGTCAAGTGATGAGGATATTGATTATTCGGAAATGCATCATTCACATCAATTAAATAATTTCTATTTATCGCCAATCGAAGAGAATAGTGAGGCATCAACGAGTGGCGGTAGCACTAGTCAGGATAAATATTCCCATAATAAAGAAATGAAAAAAGTTGCTTTCGCCGAATCAAAGAATACTTCCAAGGAATTTGATTTTCATTTAGATTTCGATACAAGTCGAAAGTATCATACATATCCAAAATCACGAATTCCAATTCCACGGCGATCATTGCAAAATCGTGAATTTCGAAATTTAATGGATCCAAAATTATATCCGCTGGAGCCACGTGAAATTGATTTAGAGGCTTTTCAACAATTACACACGGCCGATAGTCAAGAGGAATTGCAAGAATTTTTACTTCTCGAGAGTCAATGTAGCGGGAATTTAGGTTTAGCAACGAATTATTCAAATTCGGAAATTTCCGATCATCACAGCGATGATGAGAGGGGCACAATGTCAGGTATTTTTTTTTGTGTTTGATAAGCAAATTTTTCTAATATCAAATATTTTAATAATGTACACTCTAAATTAGAATTAGTGAAAATGTTCCAATTTGAATTAGTGACTGACCTATTGATTTTAAATTAGTAAATTTTACTAATAAATTAGTAGAAATTTCTATTTATTAATTTTCACCATTTTATTGATACTAATAAATTAGTAAAAATTAATAAATAGTAATTTCTACCAATAAATTAGTAGTAATTAATAAATAGTAATTTCTACCAATAAATTAGTAGTAATTATTAAATAGTAATTTCTACCAATAAATTAGTAGTAATTAATAAATTGTAATTTCTACCAATTTCTACTAATAAACTAGTAGCAATTAATAAATAATAATTTCCACTAATTTATTAGTAAAATTTACTAATTCAGAAGAAAAAATTCAGTCACTAATTCAAATTAATAAACATTTTGACAAATTCAAGTTTAGAGAATAATTAATCTTTTTGCTTGTTTTATTTTCAAGTTTTTTGATTTTTTCAACTAATGTTTTTATTTTTGCATGTTATTATTTCTTTTTTGTGTGGATAGATTACTGACAATGGCCCAATTTCCATGACAACGAGAGAGAAAAAAGGTAAATTATTTTTGTAAAGTATATGAGATGATTTGGAACAAAAAAAAATTCTGAAGAACTTTAAAATTATTTTTAATATAATAAAAATAAGAAAAATAAAATAAAAAAAACATTATTACTTTTTTAATACACTTTTATAAAGTAATTATAATAAATAATTTAAATTTTCCAGCCTCACAATCTGTACCAAGTTTTATTCAAGAAATAACGGATGTTTACGCACAAGAGGGTGAAAAAGTTACTTTAGAATGTTCCTACTCCGGAAATCCCGCACCAGGTATTTAATTAAAAAATCATTCACTAATTTTTTCTCTAAATCATTAAAGAAAAATAAATTCTCGTTTATTTTAAACTTAAAAAAAATTGTTGTTTTAGAATTTAATTTTTATATATTTTAATTTCGTATTTATTTTTTATTTATTATTTTAGGGGCCCTAGTGATTTTTATTTCAATCAATTAAATAGTATTTGTTTTAAATACTGAAATTATTGATTCAAATACATTTTAATTGATACAAATAAAAATTATTTGATTCAAGTAATATATTTTCAGATATTTTTTTTCAATTTAATTAATTATCAAATTCTTTGATAATTATATTTTCCTTATAATATATAATTATATATGTATTTCAATAAATATTTACTTACGAAATAAACTCGACAGGGAAAATTTTGTCTAACTCACCTGAAACAAAAAGAAAAGAAAATACTTTATATTAGAATTATTTTTAAGAAAATAAAAAATATAAACAATTAATAATTTCTATTAAATAATGTTCTATTTAAAATTAAAAAATAAATCCAAAATATATACATTTCCTAACAGTTTTATTTTAAATTAAATAATTTTTGCAAATTTTAGATGTTGTTTGGTACAAGGACGATAAATTAGTTATAAACTCGGATAATGTGAAAATTCAACTTAAAGATGAAGAAAAGAAAACGGCATTAATAATAAAGCGGTCCACGAAGGAAGATGAAGCATCATATGTTTGTAAAGCAACCAGCGAAATTGGTCTCGCCATAACAAAAGCAAAATTACGAGTTACAGGTAAGTAATATAATATTCTATAAAAATATCAATTAACAAATAATTATTACACAATAAAAATTATAAATAAAATTTATTCTTTCACTATATATTTATAAATAAAATTAATTCACACATAATTTTTCTATAAGGATATCAAAGCAACGTTTTGATTCATTTTTTTTCTAAATTTGATATCCTTATAAAACTGTGATAATAAATAAATTATTAAATAATTTAAATAGTAATTAGTAGTTTAAATAATAATTAACCATTTGAATAATAAATTGCACTTTAAATAATAATTTAAATAAAAAATTATAATTTAAACCATAAATTTTAATTTAAACAGTAAATTAAAATTTAAATAGTAATTAAATAAATAAATCTGTAGTAAAAAAAACCATAGCGAACGTCACTAAACAATTTCCGTAACAAATATTACTGTATAATAATTAATTATTTGTTAATATTGATAATTTATAATAATTAATAATATTAATAATAATTAATAAACAATTAATTTTTACAGAAGGCGGACCGATCTCATGGCAACCGGAAGAAGATGAAGAGGAAGAAGAGGTGGTGGAAACAATTGTACAGAAAACACACAAGAAAAAGAAACCAGAAGTGAAAAAAGCCAAAGAAACCAAAGAAAAAGTAAAATCAGAGCGCGTGAAAATTGACAAGAAAACAATTCAACAGGAGAAGATAACACCACAAGATGAAACGGATGAGAGGTGAGAAGAAATCTTATCAGAATTATTGATTATCATTATTTTTGCCTCAATAATAATTTATTTCAACTTCCTTTCATAGAATGATTGTCGACGTTGAAGAAACTCAAGTACTCGAGACCACCACAACATTCGATGACGTTCTCGAACAGGTAATTTTTTAATTAAAAAATAAGAAAAGAAAATTAATAAAAAAAATAAATAAATAACAGGGTGGCTACTTTTTTCAAAAAACTAACTTATTCAGAATTTTTAATTAAAATCTTTTACAATTCAACTTTTTTAAAACTTCAATTTAAAACTTTTTAAAATTCAATCTATATTAATATTAGTAATATTAATTTAACAATGTCATTTCTCTGTTTTTCCCGGTCCAAAAAAATTCCCTGTCATTTCCCAGTTTTTCCGGTCCAGCGGCCACCCTGAATAAATAAAGAAAAGAAAAAAACAAAATTTCAAATATTATAACAACAAAAAATGATTACAGCCAAAACAAGCAAAGAAAATAGTACCAATTCAGGATTCAGTCATCACTGAAGCAACAGCATCACTAAAAACGGTCGATGAAAAAACAAAGAAAATCCTCCCAACAGTTGAAGAACGCGCTAAAGTAACAACCGAAATAACAGAAACAATTTCCGTCACCGAAGTTCAACCAGAATTTGGCGTTCGTGAATTGAAGAAGAAAAAGAAGAAGCCAGAAAAAGTGAAGACAACAATAGTCAAGGGCAAAGATGATGAGGAGGAGGAGGTGATTATAACTGAGGTGACAGTCGAGAAAATAATTAAGGAACACGAGAAGAATATTGCACGTGAAGTTGAAGAATTAATGGACGTGATGAATGCAAATGAATTTGGACCCGGTGAATCGCCACTTAGAGAATTGGCTACTATTGGTTTTCTCGTGCGTCAAGGAGTTTCTGTCAATGAAATCAATGAGAGTCTCTATCGAACGGACAAATTTCCAGCACTACGCACACCTGACGCTCAAAATGCATTGGTTCAATTAGTCGAGAGACAAGGACATGGACCGTTAATCACTGAAGTTCTCACTGAGGAGACAACAACCGATGAGAGTATTGTTGCCGCGACTGTTGGCTTCCGAGCTTTCATGAAAATGGTTGATCTACAGCACGCCACTGTCGAGGAAGTGATCACTCACTTTGCACCCGATGATTTCCGACCGAGAGCTTGGGAAGTCACCGAAGCCATTGAGGTAAATTGGCAAAATATTTTTGGTTCTTCATTTTCGAATTTCGCATCAGAATTGAAGTCATTTTTTAGAATATTTTTGTATTTTGTAAAGACTGGTTCACTTTTTGTGTCACAAATTTAAAAAAGTATCCAAATAGTGGCTAATCGTAAAAAAGGTAGTAAATAGTAGGTTTTAACCGCCTTTCCCTTTTTTCAACTTGAAAAATTTTTTAAAAATCTTTTCTCTTCAAGAAATAAAAACTTAATTTTTTCTAAACAGGTGGAAATCGAGCAGCATGCAACACAGAGAATTGAAGTGATCGAGGAAACAGAGATACGCGTTATGGGTGAGTCGAGATTGTGTGTCATTGTGTTGGCGGATAATTCCAGCAAGATCTCTAATAAAGGAGACTTTTACCCTCTGCTGATCGTGGACATCAATCAAATTTTTAAAAAATACAAAATAACTTTTTGCTTTTGCGTGGCTTATTTTTAACAAGCATCTCTTGTATATGTAAATAGAAAAAAAAGAAATATTTGTGTGCCTTTTTTTTTATAAAAAAGCATGACTTTTGTACATAATATATATCTATGTGTTATATATATATATAAATAATAACAAACCAGTGTGTGATAAGTTTGACATTATATTTTTGTACCTGTACGTTGACATGAAATAAAGAAACAAGTTTATTTTATTTTCTGCTTGTTTTTCAATTTTGAGAAAAATAAAATTTTTCTGATTTTGTTTTTTGAAAAAACAATGATATTTGATTGCAGAGAGAAGAGAGGATAGAAGAACGCTTCAGAAGCAAGATGTTCGCGAAATAAAAGGTTTGAATCGATCAATTATGTTGCACGTTTTTCTTTTTCAGTTTCACTTTTTTTAAATTAACAAATTAATTTAATATCGGTTAATTTTTTTAATATTAGAAATTAGTCATTTTAAAAAAAAGTACTCTGCTTTTTAAAAAATGTAACAAATAATTAACTGTTTTAGTCAATATAGTATTTTTGTAATTTTCTATTTTTTATTATTTTTCTATTTTTCTATTTCTATTTTTATAGATAATTATACTATAAAAAAAATATTTCTAATAATAATTATTATAAGTTAACTATATATTGAATACTTTTATTTTTCTGCATTCGAAACTAATTGTAACGAATCTCTGAAAAATTTCAACCAAAGCGGAAGAATTCATTTGTGGCAGTTATGAATTTTTGAAATTAATAAAAGCTCATCAAGGTTTTGATAAAAATTAACAATTAAACATTTAACGTAATATATTTTCGTATTCTTTCAGATGCATGATGCTTTCATGATCGAAATTAATAGCTGTGCAATTTCTGCTTAAGCCGCTATGCTTTCAACGCACAGTTTCTACATTCAATTTTATTACAATATATATATATATAGATAATATTATATATCTTCTCTAAATCCTTTCTCATCCAGCTTCGCAAGTTGCAACGCTCTTTTTTTTCTCTCTCTCTTTCTTTCTCGCTAGCTGCATTTCTTATTTCAATGTAAGTATCAATTAGATTTTCTTTTATTTCATTTTAATAAAATTTCCACAAGGGTAGTTAATTTTTTTCTTTTTTTGAATCAAATTACTATTGACGACAATAAAAATAAAATGTCATACCGGAACTTTGGAAATACATTTTTAGAAAAAAACAATTTAAACACTCGGAATTTTTATACATGTATAAAACAACAATAAAATATGAAAAATTGCACATTTAGTCTTAGATACTTCATTCCCTGACAGAATCACTTTTAGCACAATTTTCAATTCTTTTTTTAAATTTTCAACCGTATTAATTCAATATCCAATCGAATGTTTATTTGGGTCATTTGATATTTAAACTTTGTTGTAAATTTATTCATCATTACTAAAATAATTCTCCATATAATGAGAATAATTTCTAAAATAAATAATGTAATTTTTTTGTTTCATTTTTTTTTCCTTTTAGGATTTTTTTTCTCTTTAGAACTTTAGCAAAAATTAGTTTTAGACTCTGATGCTTGAATTTAGAAAAGAATATTCTAGAATTAGAAGAAGTTATGTGTCAATTTATGTGATTATTCTTGAGCACTGGTTTTGATTTGTCGCTATATTCTTCATTGTCTACCTCTACATGCACAAAAATTACAAATTTATAAATTCAGCATGTCATTACACGCAGCTACATATGCCAAAAAAACTCTAACAAACAGCACTTCCGTTTAAAAAAGAAAACACCCACCTGCACTGTACGTACGCGCTGATAGTCTGCTGTCTGCTATTTTTTGTTATGACTGTTTTTGCAAATATCCTTCTATCCTTTTTTTGGTATTTTTCATTTTTTGTCACACAAGTTTTCATTATTGTTAAAATTTTAATAATTTAATTTAAAATTTTTTGATCAAAAAAAAAAAAAACATTGAAGAAGAAAGTTACAAAATTTTCCATAATTTTTTAATTTTACAAAAATTGAACAAACAATGAAAACTTAAATTTGTGTTTAATTGTTTCTATTTCTACAAAACATGTACGCTGCACTCTGCCAGAAAAAGAATAATATTCAAAATACACAGACAAATATTTATTTATATTTGATTAGAAATTCAATTTTCAAAAAAGTAATTTTGTTGAAAAAAGTTGACACAGGCCAAGCGGAGTAATGCGTACCTGCAGACAAATCGCACATGATAATCTTACACGAAAATTCTCACATACTTTCCGCAGAATACGAGGACACTGAGCAAGTACACAAGACACAGCGTAAACGAAAAGACATGAAATCATTGGAACAACCTCGTATCGATGATAGGGATGAGGGGGTTGAAATTGTCCAAATTGAAGATGAGCGCGAAACATCGGAAATCGTCGAACAAGATATCAACAAGGAGCAACAGGAAACAATGGAGGAAATAATAATAGTCGAAAGGGACAAGAAGGGAAAATTGAAGCAAAAAAGAAAAGAATCTCTGGAAGCTGAAATTGAAGTCGAACAAGAAGAGGAGGAGGAGGAGATTATCAAAAAGACAAGAAAAGCATTGAAACCAAAACGTCCAAAAGTGGGAGAGGATGAACTCGAATTAGAAGAAATTGAAGAATTCCAAGTAATCAGTGACAATTCCGTAACATCAGTTGCTCTCAATATTCCCCATCAAATAAATGAAGTGGTACCACTAAATCGAACCACTGAACAAGCACCAGGCAAACCGTACGACGAGAAAGCAAAAATCACCCTAGACACTGTGAATGCACTAACCGAACAGTATTTACCAACTCACGAGAGTGAAATCGATCAGGTACAACACATACAACCGGATAAGAGAAAAGCATCCGTTTCTATATTACCAATGGAGCCATATTCAATCACAGAGACAACGATTCAAGGCGGAATCAACGAATTCATTGGCGCCTTTAAACCAACAACAGTAGCTGCAACATCAGCTCTAGTCCCCTCGGAGAGTCTCCAAGTGAGTGAAATTCTTCCCAATGAGGCTAAACCCACAGACTTGAAGACTTCCCTTCATGAAGCGAGTGGACGAGCCGAGATCACCATGACCTTGCAGGAGGCAACCACGATCAGTGAGACGACCGTCAATCAAAAAGAAGTCCCAACTGAGGATTTCATATCCCCGACTACTGTCAAGGCGGAGGACTCCTATTTACCCCAAATGGGTCTAACTGTCTATGAGGTGCAGGAGGGTCAAGTTGAGGACAAATTCGAACCCCTAAAAACAATCACCAATAAACCACGGGTCAACATCACTCCCATAGAACCAGTCGTCATTGAAGAAGTTCACCCTCAAGATAAACCGGGGAAATACTATCCCGAGTCGATCGTACCAACCGAAGTCGCCTCAACGACAATAATATCCCAAAGACAACGCGTTACCGAAGAAATGCACGCTCCCGAAAAGGAGGGAACGTACATTCCCGGTAGACTACCAACCGGACAGACAGCTCTGGTCGAAGTCTCCTACAGCGGAGAAACAGCCATAACATCCGAGCAACCGGTTCAAGAACGAGAGGGAATCTTCTCTCCAGACCGCAAAATAGATACTTTCGAAGCCCAACCAAACGTGAATCTTCTAGAAAGCATAACCGTCTCGACTGTTGATTCCCAACATCAGGAATCGATCCTAACAGTCGAGGAGAGCAAGAAGGTCACAGCCGATTTTAATCTAATCGAGGTGTCATCGATCGTAACCACCGAAACTCTAGTCACCGAGAAAGAACACCCCTACCAATCCGGTGAACAACCACTCCCAAAATCCGCCGACACTGTCATCCTTCCTCTCGAAATCGGTTCGGTCACCAGCACTCTAGTTCAAGAATCCGAGGGCGAGTACACAGGAACCCTAAAACCAACCGCAGCGCTTGCCGAAACAACCTACAGACCCGAGGAATCACTAAAAGTGACACAAGTCCAGACTGCCGACTATCCGTCAGACTTTACCGACGATCTTAAATTCATCACCGAAAGTGGAACCGTACAGGTCCACACAACCGAAGCAAAGGAAATTAGAGAAGTCCTAGTCCACGACCGCGAGAACCAAATGGAAGATGTCCAACAACCGGAGGAACGAATCGTGGAAACAATCTACGACTCCATTAAAGGTATCGAAGTCTTCCAGACAACATCCGTCGAGAAGGAGGGCGATCTCCGACTCTATGAACTACCGGAGAGCCATCGAGGCAAAACGGTACCAACCCACCCAGTGGTCTCACTCCAAATCGAAGAGGTGTTGTCCCATGACAACATCACCCAAATACCGAAAGACACCCCCTTCTCAGCGGTGGCAAAAATCGAACGCGACGATCTACGCGAAACAATCGTCAGAGAGATAATCCCCGATGAAACTCTAGCCCCGGTTAAAGAAACCCTAGCTCCGGAATCGAAAACAGCCGATGTTGATCTTAACGAAATGTCCAGTATCCACACATCCGAGGTGATCGTCTCCGAAAATGAAACCCAATACACAAGAATAGTGGATAAAGAAGCTTATGCCACAACCGAATTCACCACCCAACTTGCGGCAATGCATCAAGAAGTTAGGACCGAATCCCCGACTGGCGAATACGTTCCCACTGACGTGAACAAGGGCATTGCGCAACCAAGTCACACCCTCCTGGAGAGCATATCCGTCGGTGTTCACGAGTTGGCAGAAAAGGAAAATATCTACACAGAGGATATTAAACCGAGTACAAAGATCGCTAGCGTCGAACTCACTGAGACTCGACCTGGAGCTGTCACACTGGAAATTGTTGCCAGTGATCGGGAAAATCTCTACTCGCCAGAGAAGCGTGATCAGCCCGATGTGACTGCTCAACCACTAGTTGATGCTCATCCAACAGCTATCAAATCAGAAACTATCACTGAATACTCTACCGAGAATATTGTTGCTGATCAGCCGCAGACTAATAAAGCCTTTACGCGTCAAGACGCTATGGATGAATTGATCATCACCGAGACTAATATCGCTGAAACTGAGAAAGAATGGAACGAGGAGATGAAACCTCTAGAACACAGTGCTGATGTTGATTTCCAGATTTCTGAAAATCTTAGCGTCAACCAGCTCATTACAGTTCTGAATAGGGTAGGTATTTTTACATCTTAGATTTTTATCTTCTCTTCCCATATTCTCTTCTTTTCAACTCTTCCCAGATAGCACGTAATCTTAAGACAATCTTGCGGCGTATTTATTTATTATTTATTTAAATACAAAGCGCGCGGCTCACTTCTCACTCACTTTTTAAAATAAAATTCGCAATTTCAAAAATAATAGAAAGTAAAAATTTTTAATTTAAATTTTTTTTTTATAAAAATAAAATATGAATTGGAATATATAGTATTATTATAATTATAATAATCATATATTCTGACATAGGGCATTCAGGGAAAGGCAGGAATTTTTATAAAATTTCAATGTCGAATAAATTTAATTATAAATTTTAATGAACTAACATTTTTGAAAAATTTTAATAATTTAAAATCTTCTAAAATTAGTTAAATTTGTTAATATTTATCTAATTAATTATTAAAAATAATAGATTTATAGAAGAATTTTAGTTAAATATATTAAGAAAATTGAATTTTGAAGAAGTTTCAAATTATTGCAAGAAATTCAATTATTTTCAAAAGTAATAAAATTCTTATCATAACTTTCAATTATGTTCAAAATTTACAAAAAAATCTCGACAAAATCACAATTATTATCTTTATAAATAAAAAAAATTCTTCTTCAAAATTCAATTATTTTCAAAAATTTTAATACAATTTTTGTCACTCACTTTAATGATTTTCAATATTAACTATTTTAATAAAATTACCCAAAAGAATTCAATTATTTAAAAACAATTTTAATAAAATTGTACGCAAACTTTTAATTATTTACAGAAATAATAAAACTCATCGAATAATTTCAATTATTTTTAGTACAATTTCTAAAAATTCACGCTATAATGCTTTCAATTTTCAATAATTATCTAAAGTTTAAACTAAAATTCATTTTTAAATCAATTTTTATTAAGAAATTCTACAACAATTTAATTATTTAAATACAAAAAAAATAATTTATTAAATAATGGAATGTTTTTTAAAATTAAATTCTCATAAAGAATTTTATCAAGAAATTTTTAGATAATTGAATTCTTTTGACGAATTTTAATAACATTTTTAAAAATAATTACATTTTTCGAAGAATTCAATTAAAATTGTATTAAAAATAATTGAATCTCTGTAAAAAATTTTATTATTTTTGAAAATAATTAGATTATTGCGAAGAAATAAAAAAAATTTAAATAATTGAATTCCAGTGAAATTTTTATTATTTATGAAAATAATTAAATGTTTGCATAGAATTTTATCAAAATTTTTTTTTTGAACTATTTTCCATGTACGAGTTTTGAAAATTGTCAGGTTTAACGTCGTAAACTTTAGTTCAATAGTTTTTTAAGATTATATTGCAAGCCTGTTGCAAGATTACATCCTATCTAGGTTCCTATCAAATAAAAAATTTGTTAACTCCAAAATTGATTCAATTTTCTTGGAGTGATGAATATTGATTGGTGAATGTTTATCCATTCAATCATTCCAGAGATTACACTGAATTTTTCATGTGATGTTAATTAAAAAAAAGGGAATTTAAATTTTTAGAAAGAGTATTCAATTTAAAACAGGGCATTTTTTAAATTAAGTAAAAAACAATTGTAGGATAGCGTATAAAATCATGAATTACAAAAAAATTAATGCGACAATACAAATTAGTCCACATATTTTATAAACATTCGCTTGTAAATATTTCAAAAGAAATTTTGCAAAACGAATATATATTTTCCGATATTTTCTTTCAATTTAATTCATTATCAATACCATAAAAATACTGTGGTGTTAATATTTTTCTTTAAATAAATGAAGCAAAATTTTTAAATTATTTCTTGCACGACACAAAAAAATAATCTTCATTTTAGTGGATAAATTGAGAGAAAATTAGAAAAGAATTTTTCCGCTGAATATAAAATTACTTTTTTCTGGGGGTTGATAATTATATTTCACTTATAATATACAACAATAAATTTTTATTTAAATATTTACTTACGAAATAAACTCGATAGGAAACATATGTTGTTTATAACTCACCTGAAACAAAAATAAAAATATTTTCTATTAGACTTATTATCACAAAAGTAAAAACATATAATAATTATATTAAATTGCTTCTGTTAATTGATAATAGTGTTAAATAATAATTTTGAATACTATTTATAACTAATAGTTTATAAATTTATAAATTATAATTTTAGAGATCACAGTGATTTTCTCTTGTAATATTAGATAAAAAGGGGATTTTAATTATAAAAAAGAGGATTTTTTAAATAAAGTAAATAATTATTGCACTGCTTACAATTACTCTTCTAAATTTTTAAATATATTTTTCATTAGAACAAAAACCAATTCCGGAGAGAATTCTAGAAAGAACTGAATTTATTAAAGGAAATTGAATCAAGTTCACCTGCAACAAAACAGCAAAATAACATTTTCTTTTTTGTTACAAAGGAGGAAGACTTCCAATCAACCGAAATACCGGCTGAACAAACTGTGAAGTTGAATCTAACCTCTGGACATGAAGTCGCACAAACCCAGGAAACAGTCCTCGCTAACACTACTGAAAGTTATGAGGAGCAAAAGCCCAAGGCGGAAATAGCGAAACCGAATCAAACCGGACTCGATATAGTTCAGCAAACGGAAATTACGGTCTCAGAAATGGAAGCTCCATTACCATTGGATGTGAAACCGGATGATAAAAAGGTAGAAGTTACCTTTACTGAAGGTGAAGCTCTTCAGACCACTCTAACACAGGCCGAAGACAAAGAAGGCGTTTACAAAAAAGACGAGAAACCTAAAAGTGCCGAAGCAACAATTGACCTTGAACTTCATTCCGTCGCTAGCAAATTTGAAATTCGTAGTGATGTTGGAGTTTCAGATATTGAAGTACAAATTCCTGAAGAAGTAAAATCGAAGAGTGAGATTTTGCCCTACCAAACAGCTTTGGCAGAAGAGGTACACACTCGTGAAACTGAAGAACGTTTGATTGACGATTATCCTGCTGGTAGAACAGCGAATTTGGATTTCGAAATCGGTGAAGGTGTTCAAGTATCAGACGTTATTGCTCAAGATAAAGAGGGTTTGTTACCTGACACCGAGAAACCGTCAGTTAAATCCGCTACTTTTGACATTCCAGCTCATATTGTTGCTGAATCGAGTGAAACAACTGTCGAAAGTAACGTTGGTGAATTTACAAAAACCAGTGTTGAATCAGCTACTGCAACAGCTGATCACATCACGTTCCACAGTCTCATTACATCCGAAACTGCAACAGGCGATTTGGAGCAATCATTGGAGAACTTTGTGAGACCTGACGAGAAGAAGGTGGATATTGCCTTCGTAGAGGACACAAGTATCACTGTAATTGAAACCATCACCTCCGATAAGGAGAAGGAGTATACTGGAAAATTGGAAATGATCGAAGAGCAAGCAACTGGTTCCTATGATGCACACCGAGTTGCTGAACGAACGGAAATCAATCCCGAAGCTTTCCCCGGCGATTTCGTGGAAGAAATTCCAAAATCATTTACAGCAAAAGAAGAACGTCTTCCGTTTGAGAGTATCCAGCAAACAGAGGCTGTGATTTCAGAAAAAGAAATGGAATTCAAGGAGAAACCTCTAGTTACAGGTAACACTGCCAGTGTTGCAATTGGAGACAACATAGGCGTACCGATCGTCACCGAAGTGATCACTGAAGACAAAGAAACTTCTTTGGCCGCTCTCGAAAAACCAAGTGAACGATCCGCAACAGTCGAACTATCAGGTCATCATGTAATTGCCGAAAAAATGGAGATTACCATCGACTCGAGTACCGGCGATCTGGAAGAATTGAAAACATCAGTAGCTTCAGCAAAACCTTCGCATATTCCACTTGAAACTGTCCTGCAGTCAGAAATTGAAGTCACCGAGTCTGAAGGAATCTATGAAGGTGACAAAAAAGCCTTGGAAGCAACAGCTGACGTTGGAATCATCGAAGAGAAAGGTGTACAAGTATCAACAGTCACTCTCGAAGACAAGGAGGGAGAATACAAACCGAAAGAACTCCCCTCTGCGAAAACAGCTGACAGAAATTTGGTAGACGGTCACGTTGTTGCCGAAGTCTCGGAAAATATTGTAGACATCAGTACTAGTGAATTAGAGAAACAGAAACTTGCTACCAAACAGGAAGCACTCACTACGATCGTTACCGAACACAGTTCAGTTGAAACCACTCAAATTGAATCCCAAGTTAGTATTCCAGACAAGAAACAAAAAGACGTACCGTTCAGTCTCCAAAAAGCTTCACCAGAACAAGACACATTCGAAAGTATAACAATAACAGAGAACGTTGTTGAAGAATCCGAGAAGCCATTTGAAGGAGTCTTTAAAGCTCCTTCCCAAACTGTGGACATCAACATCCAGGAAGTTAAATCACTCGAAATCTGCGAAACTTTGACTCAGGACAAGGAAGACACGTTCTTCAGTTCTAAACTTGAGGAGCAAACTGTAAAAACTGAATTTGACTCCCTGTCATCTGTGATCGTATCACAGACTGTTTGTGACGAAACGGAGAATGCTTTGCCAAGTCCTGATGTTCCAACCGAACGGACAGCGCAAGCTGATCTATTTGGCAGAGAAGCGGCAGAGACTATTCAAATACTACCAGTCGACAACGCCAAAGAACTTCTAAAAACCATAGCTCCTAAAGAAGAGAAAGGCAAACCAACAGTCGATGAATTCTCATCTCTAGTAATCTCGGAAATTACATCCAACGAACTGGAAGATGTCCTCCCAAGTATGGAAGTCCCAACTCAAAAGACAGCCGAAACTCAACTACTTGGTAGAGACGTTGCCCAAACTTCGGAAGTCCTTTCAATTGCAAACGTAGGTGAGTTCGTAAAAGACAAATTACCAGACGAACAGAAAGGTACTCCTGGTCTTGAAGAACATTCATCGGTCATGGTCTCACAAATCACGTCCAATGAATCAGAAGACGTGCTTCCTAGTCCAGAAGTGCCAAGTACAAAGACAGCACAACCTAATCTGATCGGACGAGAAGTAGCCGAAACATCGGAAGTCCTAACAGTAGCCGACGTCCAGGAATTCGAAAAAACCAAAATTCCTGACGAACAAACGGGAAAACCACAATTGGATACTTTACCATCGGCAACAATTACCGAAACCCTATCAAGTGAAGCTACTGAACTTCTGCCTAGTGCCGAACTTCCGTCAGAGAAGTTGGCGAAACCCGACATCTCAGGTCGTGAAATAGCAGAAACATCCGAAGTCCAAACAGTAGCCAACGTTGAGGAAATGAAGAAACCCGAAGTTCCTGATATGCAAAAGGGTAGACCCGAATACGAAACCCTGACAACTTCCATAGTCTCCCAAACAGATTACCACGAAGCTGAAGACAATCTTCCTGAAGCTCAAAAACCAAGTAGCAAAGTAGCTCAACCATCCTTATCGGGTCAAGATATCGCAGAGACCCTAGAAGTTCTAACCATGTCCAACGTACAAGAACTGCTCGAAACCATAAAACCAGAGGAACAGAAAGGTATTCCAGAATTGGAAGAGTTCAAATCTATCACAGTTTCGCAAATTATCTCCAATGAAGTTGAAGATGTTTTGCAACAACCCGAAGTTCCTAGTATGAAGACTGCTTTGTTCGATTTACTTGGAAGGGAAGTGGCCGAAACGTCCGAAGTCTTAACAGTAGCCGACGTCCAGGAGTTTGAAAAAACCAAAAGTCCCGATGAGCAGCAAGGAAAACCGCAACTGGATACCTTACCATCGGCCACAATTACCGAAACCCTATCAAGTGAAGCTACTGAAAATCTGCCTAGTGCCGAAGTTCCGTCAGAGAAGACAGCGAAACCCGACATCTTAGGTCGTGAAATAGCCGAAACGACTGAAGTCCAAACGGTCGCTAACGTAGAAGAAATGAAGAGACCCGAACTTCCCGAAGAGCAAAAAGGAAGCACTGAATACGAACTTTTGACTACTTCCGTAACTTCTCAAGCGCAGTTACACGAAGCTGAGGCTATTCTTCCAGAAGCAGAGAAACCAACCTCTAAGTTAGCTCAACCAAGTTTGTCTGGTCATGACATCGCAGAAACATTAGAAGTCCTAACCATGTCCAACGTGCAAGAATTACTAGAAACCTTGAAACCTGATGAGCAGAAAGGAATTCCTGAGTTGGAGGAGTTTAGATCCATCACAGTTTCACAAATCATCTCCAATGAAGTTGAAGATGTTTTACAACAACCTGAAATTCCCACTATGAAGACAGCTTTGTTCGATTTACTCGGAAGGGAAGTGGCCGAAACATCCGAAGTCCTAACAGTAGCCGATGTCCAGGAGTTCGAAAAAACCAAAAGTCCTGATGAGCAGCAAGGAAAACCGCAACTGGATACCTTACCATCGGCAACAATTACCGAAACACTGTCAAGTGAGGCTACTGAACTTCTGCCTAGTGCCGAAGTTCCGTCAGAGAAGACAGCGAAACCCGACATCTTAGGTCGTGAAATAGCCGAAACATCCGAAGTCCAAACAGTAGCCAACGTAGAAGAAATGAAGAGACCCGAACTTCCCGAAGAGCAAAAAGGAAACACTGAATACGAACTTTTGGCTACTTCTGTAACTTCCCAAGCGCAACTACACGAAGCTGAGGCTACTCTCCCAGAAGCTGAAAAACCAACCTCCAAGTTAGCTCAACCAACTTTGACTGGCCACGACATCGCAGAAACACTCGAAGTCTTAACCATGTCCAACGTTGAGGATCTTTTCGAAGAAATTAAACCAGATGAACAAAAACTAAAGACCAAACAACCGGAAATGATCGGAAGAGAAATAGCCGAGACTTCCGAAGTTCTGACAATATCAAACGCCGAAGATCTTGCACAGCAGAAAGTACCACTTGAACAGAAAGGCGAAATTCAGATTAATACAATGCTGTCCTTGACTGTTTCTCAAGTCATCTCCGATGAAGCTAAAGACGTGTTGCCAAGTCCCGAAATTCCGACCTCATCCAATGCCCAATCAAATTTGTTCGGTAGGGAAGCAGCCCAAGTTTCAGAAGTCCTCACTGTTAGTAGCGTTAGCGAACTGGAAAGACCACTTAAACCTGAAGAGCAGAAAGGTAAACCGGAATTGAATGAACTGTTATCCGTGACGGTATCACAAATAATCTCCAACGAACAGGAAGACACTCTACCTGAAGCAAGTGTTCCATCAACCAAAGTAGCTGAATCCAGTTACCTAGGACGAGAAATTGCCGAAACATCTCAAATTGTAACCCTAAATGAAACTGAAGAGTTCTTAAGACCAAAGTTACCGGAAGAACAAACCGGTGTATCTAAAGTAGACGTTCTGTCACCACTCATCATTTCCGAATCAATTTCCAACGAAATTGGTGAACAGTTATCAACCACCGAACTTCCGGATCAAAAGAAGGCGGAACCAAGTATGACCGGACGGGAAATTGCAGAAACTAGTGAAGTATCAACAGTTTCGAGTGTTGGAGAGTTCGCTAAACCAAAAGCGCCTGAAGGACAAAGAGGAATACCACAATTGGAAGAATTATCATCAATCATTGTCTCTCAATCTCTATCGCATGAAACGGAAGAAATTCTCCCCAAGGATGAGAAACCCTCCGAAAAAACAGCAATTACAAATCTCTTCGGTCGAGACATTGCCGAAACTCTAGAAGTACAAACAGTCTCAACCGTTGAAGAATTCACGAAATCAGTTGGTCCTGATGAACAAAAGAGCAAACCGGAACTAGAAGAATTATCATCATTATTAGTATCGCAAGTAATTTCTCACGAAGCTGAAGACGTTCTACCAAGTCCAGAAGTTCCGAGCACGAAACAAGCCCAACCGAATCTATTTGGTCGAGAGATTGCCCAAACTTCAGAAGTGATAACAGCATCAACTGTTGAAGATCTCGAGAAATCGAAACTTCCCGAGGAGCAAATAGGCACGAAAATGTTGGACGTTCACTCATCTCTAATCGTTTCCCAAACGGTTTCAACAGAACGAGAAGATTTACTCCCCGGTTCTGAAAAGCCATCTGAAAAAATTGCCCAACCCAGTTTATCTGGTCGAGAAATTGCCGAAACGAGTGAAACCCTAACAATGACAAATGCTGAAGATTTGAGTAGAACAATACATCCGAATGAGGAGAAAGGTTCTCCTGAATGGGACGTATTGTCCTCAGTTACTGTTTCAGAAATAGTTTCACAAGAAGCTGAACAAACACTCCCGGAAGCAACAAAACCAAGTGAATTTACAGCTCTTCCTAATTTACTCGGCAGAGAAGCACCAGAAGTCACGGAACACTTAACAGTCACTTCCGCTCAAGATTTCACCAAAGCTGAATTACCCGAAGAACAAAGGAGTAAAATGACACTGGATGCTCTATCAACCTTGACAGTTTCTCAAGTCGTGATCAATGAAACTGAAGAAACCTTTGTTGAAACGAAACTTCCTAGTGAAATGACAGCTCAAACAAATATTGGCAGTACGGAAGCAACTCAGGTTCTCCAAGTTCTTGCAGTAACACGAGCTGATGAATTCGCCGACACCTTCAAACCAGATGTTCAGAAAGGAACAGGCGAAGTCGAAGAAATGACATCTCTAACTGTATCGCAAGTAATAACCACTGAATTCGAAGGCGACTTAAAAGCACCCGATGTTCCTGATGAAAAGACAGCATCCACGAACATCTCCGGAAGAGAGGTGGCCGAAACTTCGGAAATACAAACAGTAATCGAAACTGAAGAGTTCATCAAACCCAAACTTCCTGAACAACAACAGGGAGTTCAGAACATAAACGAACTAATATCACTAACAATTTCCCAAAATGTTCTCAGTGAACTCGAAGATATATTCTCCTCTCCCTCCGCTCCTAGTGAGAAAACAGCTCGACCAAGTCTAACCGGAATTGATGTCGCCGAAACAACGCAGATACAAACTCTAATAAGTACTTCAGAACTATTAAAGGATCAAGTTCCAGAAACCCAAGCTGGCAAACCGCAAGTAGAAGAGATGTCCTCAATTATCATCTCCCAAATCCTCTCCAACGAGAATGAGGAAAACTTACCAACTTCAGAAAAACCCGATCAAAAAACAGCACAAGTCGACATTTCCTCTCTCGAGACTGCCTCAAAATTGGAAATCGAGACTGTAACAACAACCAAGGAGTTCGTCGGGCAAGAAAAACCGGAAACACAGTCCGGTACAACAGAATTCGAAAAGATGAATTTCATCTCCGTTTCTGAGACAATTCTCAACGAATCCGAAGAAATCTTGACAACTTCTGAAGTACCAAAAGGTCAATCGGCAATTCCAAATATTCCCGGCATCGAAGCAGCGGAAACAACGGAAATTCTAACATTCACAAGTTCGGAAAAATTGAAAACAACCGAACAACCTGAAGAGCAGAAAGGAAAAGTAAACCTCGAAGAAATGTCGTCACTGACAATATCCGAGGTGACGTCCAATGAAAATGAAAAATCCCTCCCACGAGACGAAGTACCAACATCACAAACGGCTCAAATGATTATTCCCAGTCAAACGACAATAGAAACAACCGAAACAATTACAGCAACAAGTACCAGAGATCTTCCAGAATCAGCAAAACCTGACTTCAAACAAATATTACCCGAGCAAATACCATTTGAAAATTTACAGCAAACACAAAATATTGTCCAAGAAAGTGAATCGACTCTTACCATTGAAAGAAAATCCTCCATTGCCCAAGCTGAAATCAGTTTTCGAGTTTCTGAAAGTTTAGAAGTAACGCAAGTAACAGCTACCGAAAAAGAGTCCAAAGAAGTTATCAAGGGAGTCGCTAAAGAAGGTAGTGCTCAACCCGACGTTGTTGATCGTAAAGTAGCAGTTAAAACAGAAGTTTTACCTGGAGACATTGCTTCAGAATTCTATCCCGAAAAACCATCGACTAAAACAGCTAGCGAAACGAAAGACATCAAACACAGCATTATTGTCACAGATTTAGGTACCACTGATGAACGTGAGTTAGATCTTTTGCAAACTATGAAGTCATCTTCCAAAACAGCCTATATTACTATCGAAGATGAACATATGGAGAGTATAAAAGGTAAGTTAATAGCTATCAAAATTGAAGACAATAGAAGATTTCCTTTGTTCATTTGCTCCATTCGTTTCAATAACTTTCTGTCATTAAATTTTATAAAATTCAAAAATGTTTATATTCAGCTAAATTTTTCAGGTGTATTATTTCAAGTAGAATACGGTTGAATAACAATATTAGGTTAATCAGACAACGAGGTCATATTTTTGAAACAGAAAATTCGTATTACAGGAAAGTTCATATTTTCTATCAGAGAAAATAAAACATTTTGTACAAGTCATGAATGTGTAAAACAAAGTAAATAAAAGTTACTCTTGATATAGACGTTATATTAAATAAAGAATATTCGCTAAAAGAAAATACTACCTAAAATTTTTAAACAAACAATAAACACTACCCATTTTGTCTCACACTATTTATACCCAAACATTAAAAAACCCTAATACAAGAAGACCAGGTAACATATTCCAAAATGAATAACAAAACAAAAATTCATTTAAAAACTGAAAATTATACATTCAACAACACAAAATAAACAAATAAAGCAACATTTATTCTCTCACATTTCAGAAACCACAGAAGCACGAGTTGAACATCAAACTTTATTAACACAACACACTAAAAAACACGTACACCCAGAAACAGTTAAACAAGAAAGCATTGATTCTGACACAGAGGTAACACAAGAATATACAACAACTTTCAGAAGAGGAAGTAAAGATGGTCAAAATGATGCCATTAAAACAAGAAAAACAATAATTAGAAAAAAGAAACCACAAACAGGAAGTGAAGACAAAGCAGTTGTGATTGAAGAGGAAATTGAAAACATCAAATCTCAATTACCAACGATACCGAAGAAACAATTTATGGCTATTGAAGAAGTTACAGACGCACAAGACATAGAGGAAATTAAACCCACAATAGTAGAAGAAGTTGAAGAAATTACACAGGAGAATGAAGAGCAAGAAGAAGTACCATATACAGATGAGACTGTAAAAATTAAAGAAAAGCCCACTAAAAAGAAAACAGTTAACAAATTAAAACCTAAGACAACAAAAGACGTAAAGGAAGAAAAGACACCTTCAGTTGAAATTCTAAAAAAACCAGAAGAAGAAACTGTAAAGGAACAAATTATTACAACTCTGCCAATTAAAAAATCCATAACGCCATCAGAAGTGGAAACAGTTAAGGAGCAGATAACAATTACTGAAGAAATAACCAAGCAAGGTAAATCAAGAAAAGTTACAAGAAAGAAGATAATCAGGAGAAAAGGTAAAAACCAAAAAGTAACAGAAATAGTAACAATAGAAGAGGAAGGAAAGGTTCCTATCACAAAAGTTATTGAGAAACCAGAAGAAGAAGTAACAGAAGAGATAATTGAAGACATGCCAGTAGCAGAGTTTGTAAAACCTTCAGAGGTTGAGTCAATTAAAGAACAAGTAACAGTCACTGAAGAGATTACGAAGCAAGGCAAGCCAAGAAGAGTAACTAAGAAAAAAGTGATCCGAAGGAAAGGAAGGAAACAACAAGTAACAGAAACAGTAACAGTTGAAGAAGAAGGAAAGGCACCAGTTACTGAAGTAATTAAAAAACCAGAAGAAGAAATAACTGATGAGTTAATTGAGGATTTACCAGTTGAAAAATTTGTTAAACCTTCAGAAGTGGAATCAGTAAGAGAACAAGTAACAGTAACTGAAGAAATTACAAAACAAGGCAAACCGAGAAAAGTAACAAAGAAAAAGGTGATTAGAAGAAAAGGAAAGAAGCAACAAGTAACAGAAACAGTAACAATTGAAGAAGAAGGAAAGGCTCCGATCATTGAAGTTATTGAGAAACCAGAAGAAGAAGTAACTGATGAATTTATTAAGAAAATGCCTGTTACACAGTTTGTAAAACCATCCGAAGTAGAATCAGTTAAAGAACAAGTAACAGTCACTGAAGAAATTACTAATCAAGGCAAGCCAAGAAAAGTAACAAAGAAAAAAGTGATCCGAAGAAAAGGAAAAAAGCAGCAAGTAACAGAAACAGTAACAGTTGAAGAAGAAGGAAAATCACCAGTTACTGAAGTCATTGAAAAACCAGAAGAAGAAGTAACTGATGAGTTAATTGAGGATTTACCAGTTAAAAAGTTTGTTAAACCTTCAGAAGTGGAATCAGTAAGAGAACAAGTAACAGTAACTGAAGAAATTACAAAACAAGGCAAACCGAGAAAAGTAACAAAGAAGAAGGTGATAAGAACAAAAGGAAAGAAGCATCAAGTAACAGAAACTGTTACTGTTGAAGAAGAAGGAAAAGCTCCAGTTACAGAAGTTATTGAAAAACCTGAAGAGGAAGTAACTGATGAATTTATTAAAGAAATACCTGTTACACAGTTTGTAAAACCATCAGAAGTAGAATCAGTTAAAGAACAAGTAACAGTTACGGAAGAAATTACTAAGCAAGGCAAGCCACGAAAAGTAACGAGGAAGAAGGTGATAAGAACAAAAGGAAAGAAGCATCAAGTAACAGAAACTGTTACTGTTGAAGAAGAAGGAAAAGCTCCAGTTACTAAAGTTATTGAAAAACCAGAAGAAGAAGTAACAGATGACATCATAACAGAGATGCCTGTTGTAGAGTTTGTTAAACTATCCGATGTTGAATCAGTAAAAGAAGAAGTTACAGTCACTAAAGAAGTTACTAAACAAGGCAAGCCCAGAAAAATAACTAAAAAGAAGGTGATTAGAATGAAAGGAAAGAAACAAAAAGTAACAGAAACTGTTACAGTTGAAGAAGAAGGAAAGGCTCCGATTATTAAAGTTATTGAAAAACCAGAAGAAGAAGAAGTAACTGATGAGTTGATTGAGGATTTACCAGTTAAAAAGTTTGTCAAACCTTCAGAAGTGGAATCAGTAAGAGAATATGTAACAGTAACTGAAGAGATTACTAAACAAGGCAAGCCACGAAAAGTAACTAAGAAGAAGGTAATTAGAAGAAAAGGAAAGAAGCAACAAGTAACAGAAACTGTAACTGTTGAAGAAGAAGGAAAGGCACCAGTTACTGAAGTTATTGAGAAACCAGAAGAAGAAGTATTTGAAGAAACGATTGAAGAGTTGCCATCCAAAGAGTTTGTTAAACCATCTGAGGTAGAATCAGTGAAAGAACAAGTCACAGTCACTGAAGAGATTACTAAACAAGGCAAGCCACGAAAAGTAACAAAGAAAAAAATGATCCGAAGGAAAGGAAGGAAACAACAAGTAACAGAAACTGTTACTGTTGAAGAAGATGGAAAAGCTCCAGTTACTGAAGTCATTGAAAAACCTGAAGAAGAAGTAACTGATGAGTTGATTGAGGATTTACCAGTTGAAAAGTTTGTCAAACCTTTAGAAGTGGAATCAGTAAGAGAACATGTAACAGTAACTGAAGAGATTACTAAACAAGGCAAGCCACGAAAAGTAACTAAGAAGAAGGTAATTAGAAGAAAAGGAAAGAAGCAACAAGTAACAGAAACTGTAACTGTTGAAGAAGAAGGAAAGGCACCAGTTACTGAAGTTATTGAGAAACCAGAAGAAGAAGTATCTGAAGAAACGATTGAAGAGTTGCCATCCAAAGAGTTTGTTAAACCATCTGAGGTAGAATCAGTGAAAGAACAAGTCACTGTCACTGAAGAGATTACTAAACAAGGCAAACCACGAAAAGTTACTAAGAAAAAGGTCATTAGAAGGAAAGGACAAAAGCAACAAGTAACTGAAACTGTAACTGTTGAAGAAGAAGGAAAAGCACCTGTTACAGAAGTTATTGAAAAACCTGAAGAGGAAGTAACTGATGAATTTATTAAAGAAATACCTGTTACACAGTTTGTAAAACCATCAGAAGTAGAATCAGTTAAAGAACAAGTAACAGTTACGGAAGAAATTACTAAGCAAGGCAAGCCACGAAAAGTAACGAGGAAGAAGGTGATTAGAAGGAAAGGAAAGAAACAACAAGTAACAGAAACTGTAACTGTTGAAGAAAAAGGAAAGGCACCAGTTACTGAAGTTATTGAGAAACCAGAAGAAGAAGTATTTGAAGAAACGATTGAAGAGTTGCCATCTGAAGTGTTTGTTAAACCATCTGAGGTAGAATCAGTGAAAGAATATGTCACAGTCACAGAAGAGATAACTAAGCAAGGCAAGCCACGAAAAGTAACGAGGAAGAAGGTGATTAGAAGGAAAGGACAGAAGCAACAAGTAACAGAAACAGTAATAATTGAAGAAGAAGGAAAGGCTCCAGTTACTGAAGTCATTGAAAAACCAGAAGAAGAAGTAACTGATGAGTTAATTGAGGATTTACCAGTTGAAAAGTTTGTTAAACCTTCAGAAGTGGAATCAGTAAGAGAACAAGTAACAGTAACTGAAGAAATTACAAAACAAGGCAAACCGAGAAAAGTAACGAAGAAGAAGGTGATAAGAACAAAAGGAAAGAAGCAACAAGTAACAGAAACTGTTACTGTTGAAGAAGAAGGAAAAGCTCCAGTTACTAAAGTTATTGAAAAACCAGAAGAAGAAGTAACAGATGACATCATAACAGAGATGCCTGTTGTAGAGTTTGTTAAACCATCCGAAGTTGAATCAGTAAAAGAAGAAGTTACAGTCACTGAAGAAGTTACTAAACAAGGCAAGCCCAGAAAAATAACTAAAAAGAAGGTGATTAGAAGGAAAGGAAAGAAACAACAAGTAACAGAAACAGTAATAATTGAAGAAGAAGGAAAGGCACCAGTTACTGAAGTTATTGAGAAACCGGAAGAAGAAGTAACTGATGAGATCATAAAACACATGCCTGTTGTAGAGTTTGTTAAACCATCTGATGTTGAATCAGTAATAGAACAAGTTACTGTCACTGAAGAAGTTACTAAACAAGGCAAGCCAAGAAAAGTAACAAAGAAAAAAGTGATCCGAAGGAAAGGAAGGAAACGACAAGTAACAGAAACAGTAACAGTTGAAGAAGAAGGAAAGGCACCAGTTACTGAAGTTATTGAGAAACCAGAAAAAGAAGTATCTGAAGAAACGATTGAAGAGTTGCCATCCGAAGAGTTTGTTAAACCATCTGAGGTAGAATCAGTGAAAGAACAAGTCACAGTCACTGAAGAGATTACTAAACAAGGCAAGCCACGAAAAGTTACTAAGAAAAAGGTCATTAGAAGGAAAGGACAAAAGCAACAAGTAACTGAAACTGTAACTGTTGAAGAAGAAGGAAAAGCACCTGTTACAGAAGTTATTGAGAAACCTGAAGAGGAAGTAACTGATGAATTTGTTAAGGAAATACCTGTTACACAGTTTGTAAAACCATCAGAAGTAGAATCAGTTAAAGAACAAGTAACAGTTACGGAAGAAATTACTAAGCAAGGCAAGCCACGAAAAGTAACTAAGAAAAAAGTGATCAGGAAGAAAGGAAAGAAACAACAAATAACAGAAACTGTTACTGTTGAAGAAGAAGGTAAAGCACCAGTTACTGAGGTCATTGAACAACCAGAAGAGGAAGCAACAGATGACATCATAACAGAGATGCCAGTTATAGAGTTTGTTAAACCGTCTGAGATAGAATCAGTTAAAGAACAAGTATTAGTAACTGAAGAGATTACTAAACAAGGCAAGCCACGAAAAGTAACTAAGAAAAAAGTGATCAGGAGGAAAGGAAAGAAACAACAAATAACAGAAACTGTTACTGTTGAAGAAGAAGGTAAAGCTCCTATAACTGAAGTGATTGAAAAACCTGAAGAAGAAATAACAGATGAAATGATTGAGGATTTACCAGTTGAAAAGTTTGTTAAACTTTCAGATGTGGAATCTGTAAGAGAACAAGTCACAGTCACTGAAGAGATTACGAAGCAAGGCAAGCCACGGAAAGTAACTAAGAAGAAGGTGATTAGAAGAAAAGGAAAGAAACAACAAGTAACCGAAACTGTTACTCTTGAAGAAGAAGGAAAAGCACCAGTTACTGAGGTCAATATAAAACCAGAAGAGGAAGCAACAGATGACATCATAACAGAGATGCCAGTTGTAGAGTTTGTTAAGCCGTCTGAGATAGAATCAGTTAAAGAACAAGTAACAGTAACTGAAGAGATTACTAAGCAAGGCAAGCCACGAAAAGTAACTAAGAAAAAAGTGATCAGGAGGAAAGGAAAGAAACAACAAATAACAGAAACTGTTACTGTTGAAGAAGAAGGTAAAGCTCCTATAACTGAAGTGATTGAAAAACCTGAAGGAGAAGTAACAGATGAAATGATTGCAGAAGGACCTGTTACAAAGTTTATAAAACCATCAGAAGTGGAATCAGTGAAAGAACAAGTAACTGTAACTGAGGAGATTACTAAGCAAGGCAAACCAAGGAAAGTAACAAAGAAAAAAGTGATCCGCAGGAAAGGAAGAAAACAACAAGTAACAGAAACAGTAACAGTTGAAGAAGAAGGAAAGGCACCAGTTACTGAAGTTATTGAGAAACCGGAAGAAGAAGTAACTGATGAGTTGATTGAGGATTTACCAGTTGAAAAGTTTGTTAAACCTTCAGAAGTGGAATCTGTAAGAGAACAAGTCACAGTCACTGAAGAGATTACTAAACAAGGCAAGCCACGAAAAGTTACTAAGAAAAAGGTCATTAGAAGGAAAGGACAAAAGCAACGAGTAACAGAAACTGTAACTGTTGAAGAAGAAGGAAAAGCACCTGTTACAGAAGTTATTGAGAAACCTGAAGAGGAAGTAACTGATGAATTTGTTAAGGAAATACCTGTTACACAGTTTGTAAAACCATCAGAAGTAGAATCAGTTAAAGAACAAGTAACAGTTACGGAAGAAATTACTAAGCAAGGCAAGTCAAGAAAAGTAACAAAAAAAAAAGTGATTCGAAGGAAAGGAAGGAAACAACAAGTAACAGAAACAGTAACAGTTGAAGAAGATGGAAAGGCACCAGTTACTGAAGTTATTGAGAAACCAGAAGAAGAAATATCTGAAGAAACGATTGAGGAGTTCCCATCTGAAGAGTTTGTAAAACCATCTGAGGTAGAATCAGTGAAAGAACAAGTCACAGTCACTGAAGAGATTACGAAGCAAGGCAAGCCACAGAAAGTAACTAAGAAAAAAGTGATTAGGAGGAAAGGAAAGAAACAACAAATAACAGAAACTGTTACTGTTGAAGAAGAAGGTAAAGCACCAGTTACTGAGGTCATTGAAAAACCAGAAGAGGAAGCAACAGATGACATCATAACAGAGATGCCAGTTGTAGAGTTTGTTAAACCGTCTGAGATAGAATCAGTTAAAGAACAAGTAACAGTAACTGAAGAGATTACTAAACAAGGCAAGCCACGAAAAGTAACTAAGAAAAAAGTGATCAGGAGGAAAGGAAAGAAACAACAAATAACAGAAACTGTTACTGTTGAAGAAGAAGGTAAAGCTCCTATAACTGAAGTGATTGAAAAACCTGAAGAAGAAGTAACAGATGAAATGATTGTGGAAGGACCTATTACAAAGTTTATAAAACCATCAGAAGTGGAATCAGTGAAAGAACAAATAACTGTAACTGAAGAGATTACTAAGCAAGGCAAACCAAGGAAAGTAACAAAGAAAAAAGTGATCCGCAGGAAAGGAAGAAAACAACAAGTAACAGAAACAGTAACAGTTGAAGAAGAAGGAAAGGCACCAGTTACTGAAGTTATTGAGAAACCGGAAGAAGAAGTATCTGAAGAAACGATTGAAGAGTTGCCATCTGAAGAGTTTGTCAAACCTTCAGAAGTGGAATCTGTAAGAGAATATGTAACAGTAACTGAAGAGATTACTAAACAAGGCAAGCCACGAAAAGTAACTAAGAAGAAGGTAATTAGAAGGAAAGGAAAGAAGCAAAAAGTAATAGACACTGTAACTGTTGAAGAAGAAGGAAAGGCACCAGTTACTGAAGTTATTGAGAAACCAGAAGAAGAAGTATCTGAAGAAACGATTGAAGAGTTGCCATCTGAAGAGTTTGTAAAACCATCTGAGGTAGAATCAGTGAAAGAACAAGTCACAGTCACTGAGGAGATTACGGAGCAAGGCAAGCCAAGAAAAGTAACAAAGAAGAAGTTGATCAAGAGAAAAGGAAAGAGACAACAAGTAACAGAAACTGTTACTATTGAAGAAGAAGGAAAGGCCCCAGTTACGGAAGTTATTGTGAAATCAGAGGAAGATGTAACTGATGATTTGAAACCTTCTTCAGATGTTGTGCTACCATTAGTTCCAATGAAAATCATTAGGAAAGATGTTAAACCTACTAGAGTAATTGTTTCGAGGTTTGCTGATGTTGAACATTTTGCTGAAGTGAAATTGAGGAAAACTACTGTATCGAAAGCTAAAATTCCAAAAAGTAAGAAAGTCCCAAAAATTAGGTTAAGAAGTCGTATTACCTTCATAAATGATTTTCCTGCCGAATTACAATTTCTTAAAATTACTATGTTGGAGGAAAATCCATTGCAAGCTGGTATTTTATCAAGAAACACTGAAGAAGCTCTAAAAATACTGAAACGGAAATCTAAAAAGTCTAAGTTGCCTGAAAAGGAACTCGCTGATTTAGAAAAATTAGACAACGAATTCGAAGATTTGAAGAAAATTCCTTTGGAGCAGGTAGAAGACAAATCTTTGTATGAACGAAAACCTAAGAAACCGAAAGATGAAGAGAAACCAAAAGATAAAATCAGATTAGGTAAAGGAAAATTCCCTGATGAACAGATAGAAACTCCAGAGAAAGTTGATCTAAAGAAGATTCCGGAGAAAAAACATGAGGAAGAAACAGTAGTTTTAAAAAAACCGAAAACAACAGAAACAACTGAAGATGTTCCTAAAAAGAAAAAATCTGAAAAGAAGCCAAAACTGAAACCGGCAGACTTCCAACCTACAGATTTTGAAAGACCAGAACTTGAAGAGTATGTACCACCAGAGGAAGAAAAACCTGAGAAACCAGAAGAAGAAGAAGTTACGAAACCATATAAACGACCAAAGAAAAAGAAACCTGAACCAGAGATGGAACAAGTTCCAATCGAGAAGGGCATACCAAAACCTGAGGAACCAGAAGAACAACCTGATGTTAAATTCAGAATTCCTGTTGGAAAGAAGTCTGAAGAAGTACCTGAAAAAATTACTCTTAAGCCTTGGAAGAAAGATAAACCAGAAGAAGAGAAATCAACTGAAGAAACTCCTGAATTGAAGTTTACTCCAGAGGATAAAAAACCTGAAGAAGAAGTGGAGGAAGAAAGTAAGAAGAAACGTAAACCAAAGAAGAAAATTCCTAAAGGTAAAGAAGATAAATCTGACGAAGAAGTTTCTCCTGATGATAATCTTGTTGAAGTTATTGATACCATCACAACTGAAGACATACTTCCTAACGAAAAGAAACGACGAATAACCAAAAAGAAGATAATAAAAACTCTAAAGGACAATGTGCCTGAAGTACTTGAAGAGGTTGTGGTAAAGGAAGAAGATATAGATTTAGGTGAAATTCCTGTAATTGAAAAATTCGCTCCTGTTGTGGTTGAAGAAACGCATGAAGAAGTTTTTATATCTGATGTAAAAACTAATGATCAAAAGCCTAGGAAAATTCGAAAAAAACGTGTTACTAAACTTCGTGAAGGTAAAGCACAAGTTTTGGAAACGATAACTGTTGAGGAGGAAGGTAAAGAACCAGTTACTACTCTAACTGTTGATTTTGAAGACACTACTCCATTACACAAAAAACCGAAACACACTACTTCAACACCACAAATCCATGATGACAATAAAAAACCAGAAGGTAAGCTCACACAGTCTAATGATTCTCTAATTTCTACACTTTCTACTTATCTGATATCACATAATATATACTATTTATAAATACTACTATCTATTCACTAAACAATTTATAAACCTACAAACGTACATTATATACATTTCTTATATCTTCACTATTAATTTTTAAAAATACTTTTAACTTTTCATGAAAGCAAAAATAAAGAAAATAAAAAATCGTTCCTTCTTTCATAAAATCTTATTTTTCCAGATGTAACTGAGGAGAAACAAGAAACAGTAAGTACTTGCTCCATATGTTTTTTACTGATAAACATTTTCTTTTTTCAAGTCATAAAAAGCAATAATTACTTTCTAAATAATAGTAAAATTATAGATTAAAAAAAGCACAGTTTATTTCAATAAAGAATTTAAATTTTTAGTACCTAGAAATTTGCGATTTAAAATTTGGATTATAATTACAATCTTAAATTTTACAGGAAATCGTTGAAGAAATCGTGACAAAGAAAATAAAGAAGAAAACACCACGTAAAGACAAAGAAGATGTGACTGAAGAAATTGTAGAGGAACTAATAACAGAAACTCCAAAGAAACAAAAAGCAAAACCAATAGTCGAAGAACTTGATACTGTTGAAATCACTGAGATCGATGTCAAGAAGCTACCTGATTTAATCAAGAAAGAAATTATAACTGAAGAAGAGGAAATAATCGAAATAATTCAAACTCCAGAAAAGAAGATCGTGAAAAAGAAGAAGAAGCCAATTAAAAAGGGTGAAGTGACGAAAGTAATTGAAGAGATAACAGAAACACCGATTGAAGATGTAGTCGTGATGGAGGAACAGGAAATTGTTGAAATCATTGAAACACCCACAAGGAAAGTGATTCGAAAGAAAAAGGCACAAATTTCCGAAGACAATATACCCGAAGAATCAATAGAAGAGATCGTTATCGAGAAACCAACCAAGAAGAAAGCAAAACCAAAAATTGAAGAATTAGATACAATCAAAATTACAGAAATTGACGTGAAAAAATTACCAGAACTAATCGAGAAAATTGAAATCACTGAGGAAGAAGAAATAATCGAGGTGACGGAAACTCCAGAAAAGAGAATTGTGAAAAAGAAGAAGAAACCAACAAAGAAAGGCGAGAAGACAAAAATAATTGAAGAAATAACGGAAACACCAATTGAAGATGTCGTCGTCATGGAGGAACAGGAAATCATCGAAATAATTGAAACACCAACGAAAAAAATAGTACGCAAAAAGAAGGCCCAAATTACCGAAGACAATATTCCTGAAGAAACAATAGAAGAGTTTATCATCGACAAACCATCAAAAGAAAAAGCAAAACCTAAAACTGAAGAATTAGATACAATCAAAATCACCGAGGTTGACATTAAAAAATTACCAGATTTAATTGAAAAGGAAATTGTAACAGAGGAAGAAGAAATAATCGAAGTAACTCAAACACCAGAAAAGAAGATTGTTAAGAAAACGAAGAAACCCAAAAAGAAGGGCGAAAAACCACAGGTAACTGAAGAAATAACCGAAACTCCAATTGAAGATGTCATTGTCATGGAAGAGCAGGAAATAATAGAAATAATCGAAACACCAACAAAGAAAATAATACGAAAGAAAACAGCCCAAATATCCGAAGACAAAATTCCGGAGGAAATGATCCATGAAATTATTATCGAAAAGCCAACAAAGAAGAAAGCTAAACCAAAAGTAGAAAAACTTGAAAAAGCCGAAATTACAGAAATCGACGTTAAAAAATTGCCAGATCTGATTAAAAAAGAAATTGTAACGGAGGAAGAAGAAATTATCGAAATTACTCAAACACCAGAGAAAAAGATCGTAAAGAAAAAGAAGAAACCAACAAAGAAAGGCGAAGAAACAAAGGTAATTGAAGAAGTAACCGAAACACCAATTGAAGATGTCATCGTCATGGAGGAACAAGAAATTGTCGAAATCGTTGAAACACCCACAAAGAAAATTATACGCAAAAAGAAAGCCCGTATCACCGAAGATAAAATGCCCGAAGAAACAATTCAGGAAATTGTCATCGAAAAGCCAATAAAGAAGAAAGCGAAACCTAAAGTTGAGGAATTGGATACAGCAAAAATAACTGAAATCGATGTGAAAAAGTTACCAGACTTAATAAAGAAAGAAGTTGTAACAGAAGAAGAGGAAATAATCGAAGTGATTGAAACACCAGAAAAGAAGATTGTTAAGAAAAAGAAGAAACCAACGAAGAAGGGTGAAAAACCAGTGATTACTGAAGAGATCACAGAAACTCCGATCGAGGATGTAATTGTCATGGAGGAGCAAGAAATTGTCGAAATTATCGAAACACCAACAAAGAAAATCATTCGAAAAAAGAAAGCACACATTACTGAAGATAATATTCCAGAGGAAACAATTGAAGAAATAGTAATCGATAAGCCTTCCAAAAAGAAAGCGAAACCAATTGTTGAAGAATTGGAAACTGTACAAATTACGGAAATTGACGTTAAAAAGTTACCGGATCTAATTAAGAAAGAAATTGTAACAGAGGAGGAAGAAATTATCGAAGTGACTCAAACACCAGAGAAGAAGATTGTAAAGAAGAAGAAGAAACCAACAAAGAAGGGCGAAGAAACAAAGGTATTTGAAGAAGTAACCGAAACACCAATTGAAGATGTCGTCGTTATGCAGGAACAGGAAATTGTCGAAATTATCGAAACACCCACAAAGAAAATCATACGAAAGAAGAAGGCACGAATCACCGAGGACAAAGTTCCTGAAGAAACAATCCAGGAGATTGTTATCGAGAAGCCACTAAAGAAGAAAGCAAAGCCCAAACTTGAGGAACTTGATACTGCAGAAATAATAGAAGTAAACATCAAGGAAATTCCAGATTTGTTAACGAAAGAAGATATAATAGAAGATGAGATCATTCAAGTGATCGAAACACCAGAAAAACGGATAGTAAAGAAGAAGAAGAAACCAACTAAAAAGGGAGAGGAAGAAAAGGTTATTGAAGAAATCACTGATACACCAATTGAAGATACGATAAAAATGGTGGAACAAGAAATTGTCGAAATTATCGAAACACCAACAAAGAAAGTTGTTAAGAAGAAAAAGAAAAAGGCTCTGCCATCTGAAGATACTATTCCCGATGAAGTTATCGAAGTAATTGTACTCGACAAACCAACCGAAAAAATAGCTCACGCTTTTGTTGATGAAAATGAAGCAGTCGAAATAACAGAAGTTATCCTTCAGGACGAAACCAAAGAAATTGAAGTAAAGAAACCAAAGAAAGTGAAAGCAAAGAAGGAAGTTATTCCCAAGGACAGTATAACAACAACAGAAATAATTCCCGAGCAAAAAACAGATGATATTCCTGAAGAAATCCCACAAACTGAGGAAGCATTGGAAACAGTTGATCAACCCGAGAAAGTCAAGATAACAGGTATTCTTGTACAGGATTCAAAGAGGCGAAAAGTTAAAAAGAAGGTTACAATTGAAGAACGTCCGACGGAGAAGGAAATTAGTCCCGAAAGACCCGAAGAATCAGCACCCGAAGAAATAACAGTCGAAACTGAAAAGATTACCGAAGAACAAGAAGTCACAGAAAAGAAGATAAAAAAGAAAAAGAAGAAACCAACTCCAAAGAAAGAAGAAATCGAAGAATGGGTAGAACCGGAATATGAAAGACCAGTTCTAGAACCTATACCAGAGAAAGTGCCATTTGTACCCAGTAAGAAACGAAAAGAAAAATTACCAGCTCCTCAGAAAGCAGAGCAATTGGTTCCAATTGAAATAGAAAGAAAGGAGATCAAACCAACCAAACTAGTTTACTCCAAACCCACTGAAGTTGTCCAATTTGCTGAAATTAAGTTAAAGAAGGTTACAATTCCAAAACGACGAGAGTCCAAGAGCACAAAGGTTCCAAAAATAAGACTAAAGAGTCGTATTACATTTATTGATGATTTCCCTTCGAAACTTCAACTACCAACAATCACAATTATAGAAGAAAATCCTATTCAAGTTGGAGAACTATCACGAAATGCAGAAGAAGCTCTAGAAGTTCTGAAGAAAAAATACAAGAAACCGAAATTACCAAAGAAGGAAATTACCGATTTGGAAAAGTTGGATCAAGAATTTGAGGAATTGAAGAAGGTTCCTCTTGAGCAGATTGAGGATAAATCTATTTACGAACGTCAACCTAAAAAACCAAAGGAGGAAGAAAAGCCTAAAGAGAAGATAAAAATAGGCAAGGGTAAAGTTCCAGAGAAGGAGGAAGAGCAACCGGAAGATGTAAAATTGAAAAAGATTCCGGAAAAGGTACCAGAGGAAGAGGTAACTATTCCCAAGAAACCGAAACCTACTGAAACAACCGAAGAGGTCCCGAAAAAGAAGAAATCCGAAAAGAAACCAAAACTAAAACCGGAAGACTTCCAACCGACAGATTTCGAAAGACCGGAACTTGAAGAGTATGTACCACCAGAGGAAGAGAAACCTGAAAAACCAGAAGAAGAGGATGTTACCAAACCATATAAACGTCCAAAGAAGAAGAAACCTGAACCAGAATTAGAACAAGTTCCGATCGAAAAAGGAATTCCTAAACCACAAGAACCGGAAGAACAACCAGATGTTAAATTCCGAATTCCCGTTGGTAAGAAACCGGAAGAAGTACCTGAAGAAATTACCCTCAAGCCTTGGAAGAAAGAGAAACCAGAAGAAGAAAAATCGGCCGAAGAATCTCCAGAATTGAAGTTTATTCCTGAGGATAAAAAACCTGATGAAGAAGTCGAAGAAGAAGTGACTAAGCCCAAAACAAAGAAGAAGGTACCAAAGGAAAAGAAAGTCAAACCAAAGGATGTTGAACTACCAACTGAAAAGGATGCAATTACCGAAGAACTACAAGAAGTTGAAGAAATAACCGAAGACGTAATTTTCACCAAACCAGAAAAGTCCAAAGGCAAAAAGAAGGTAATCCCCAAAGAGACTCTTGAGACAACCGAAGTTGTTCTAGACGAAACTTTAGAACAATTATCAGAAGTAGTACCAACTGAAGAGACAGCAAAACCAACTGAAGAAGAAAAGGAAGAAGAATTGATCATCACCGAAACTCCAACTGCTAAGGTACCTAAGAAGAAAAAGAAGAAAGTTCCAACAGAAACGCCTGAAGATGTTGAAAAACCAACAGAAGTTGCTCCTGAAGAAACACCCGAAGAGAAAGTTCCAGAGATCGTAGACTCAACTAAAGAAGAAGAGGAAGAAGTAACTGAAATCAAAACTGAAAAGGTAAAAAAGAAAAAGAAGAAAGTCCCAACCGAAAAATTGGAAGACCAAGAAAAACCATCCGAAGCAGCTCCTGAAGAAATTCCAGAGGCAGAAATTGAAAAACAACCTACAGAAGAACAAGAAGTAACTGAAATTGTTCCTGAAGAGCAACCATCAGAAGAAGTGACAGAAAAGAAGTTGAAAAAGAAAAAGAAGAAACCTGCAAAGAAGGATGACATTTACGATTGGGTTGAACCAGAGTACGAAAGACCTGTCTTGGAACCAATGCCAGAAAAAATTGAATTCACACCAAGTAAGAAAAAGAAACTTCCAAAGCCGGTTCCTGAAAGTGCGCAACAGTTAACTCCCATCACAATAGAACGTAAAGAAATTAAACCCACAAAATTAATTTACTCTCAACCATCAGAAGTTGTTCAATTTGCTGAAATAAAACTAAAGAAAGCTCCCGCTCCAAAACGACGTGAGTCCAAGAGCGCAAAGGTTCCTAAAATAAGACTAAAGAGTCGCATTACATTCATCGATGATTTCCCTTCAAAACTTCAACTACCACAAATAACCATTTTGGAGGAAAATCCAATTCAGGTAGGAGAACTATCAAGAAATGCAGAAGAAGCTCTAGAAGTTCTGAAGAAAAAATACAAGAAGCCGAAATTACCAAAGAAGGAAATTACCGAATTGGAAAAGTTGGATCAAGAATTTGAGGAATTGAAGAAGGTCCCTCTTGAGCAACTTGAGGACAAATCTATTTACGAACGCCAACCTAAGAAACCCAAAGAGGAAGAAAAACCCAAGGAAAAAATAAAAATAGGTAAAGGTAAAGTTCCGGAGAAGGAGGAAGAGCAACCGGAAGATGTAAAATTGAAAAAGATTCCAGAAAAGGTACCAGAGGAAGAGGTAACTATTCCCAAGAAACCGAAACCTACCGAAACAACCGAAGAGGTCCCGAAAAAGAAGAAATCCGAAAAGAAACCAAAACTAAAACCGGAGGACTTCCAACCAACAGATTTCGAAAGACCGGAACTTGAAGAGTATGTACCACCAGAGGAAGAAAAACCTGACAAACCAGAAGAAGAGGATGTTACCAAACCATATAAACGTCCAAAGAAGAAGAAACCTGAACCAGAATTGGAACAAGTTCCGATCGAAAAAGGAATTCCTAAACCACAAGAACTGGAAGAACAACCAGATGTTAAATTCCGAATTCCCGTTGGTAAGAAACCGGAAGAAGTACCTGAAGATATTACTCTTAAGCCTTGGAAGAAAGAGAAACCAGAAGAAGAAAAGGTTTCCGAAGTAGAGGCGGATCTTAAATTCAAACCTGAAGACAAACAACCAGATGAGGAAGTGGAAGAAGAAGTCACTAAAACCAAAATAAAGAAGAAGGTACCAAAGGAAAAGAAAGTCAAACCAAAGGATGTTGAACTACCAGCTGAAAAGGACGCAATTACCGAAGAACTACAAGAAGTTGAAGAAATCACAGAAGACGTAATTCTTACGAAACCCGAAAAGTCCAAAGGCAAAAAGAAGGTAATTCCGAAGGAAAATCTGGAAACAACAGAAGTTGTTCCAGGAGAAACTTTAGACCAACTACCATCGGAAGAAATACCGTCCGAGGAGCAAGCAAAACCAATTGTCGAAGAAGAGGAAGATAAGGTGATTATGACCGAAACACCAACAGAGAAAGCACCAAAGAAAAAGAAGAAGAAAGTTACAACAGAAACTCCCGAAGAGGTGAAAACTGATGTTCAAAAGGAAGATGAAGTTACTCCTGCAGAAATTCCTGAAGTTCCTGAAGAAAAGCCAGAAGAGAAAGTTCCTGAAGAAGTTCTTGAACAGGAAATCGAAACCGTTCCTGAGGAACAACCAACGGAGGAAGTTCCAGAAAAGAAGTTGAAGAAGAAAAAGAAGAAACCTGCAAAGAAGGATGACATTTACGATTGGGTTGAACCAGAGTACGAAAGACCCGTCTTGGAACCAATGCCAGAGAAAATTGAATTTACACCAAGTAAGAAAAAGAAGCTTCCAAAGCCTGTTCCCGAAACTGCGCAAGAGATGACTCCTATGAAAATTGAACGAAAAGAAATCAAACCAACCAAATTGATCTACTCTCAACCAACAGAAGTTATACAATTTGCAGAAATAAAACTAAAGAAGGCACCCGCACCAAAACGAAGAGAATCAAAAAGCTCAAAAATACCCAAATTTCTCCTAAAGAGTCGCATTACATTCATTGATGATTTCCCCTCCAAACTTCAACTACCAAAAATCACAATTCTCGAAGAAAATCCTATTCAAGCTGGAGAACTATCAAGAAATGCAGAAGAAGCTCTAGAAGTTCTGAAGAAGAAATTCAAGAAGCCGAAATTACCAAAGAAGCAAATTACCGAGTTAGAAAAATTAGATCAAGAATTCGAGGAATTGAAAAAGGTTCCTCTTGAACAGATTGAGGACAAATCGATTTACGAACGTCAACCTAAGAAACCCAAGGAGGAAGAGAAGCCCAAGGAAAAAATAAAAATAGGCAAAGGTAAAGTTCCGGAGAAGGAGGAAGAGCAACCGGAAGATGTGAAATTGAAAAAGGTTCCAGAGAAGGTGCCCGAAGAAGAGGAAACTGTTCCCAAAAAACCGAAAACTACAGTTCCTGAGGAAGATGTTCCAAAGAAGAAGAAATCGGAGAAGAAGCCAAAACTAAAACCGGAGGACTTCCAGCCAACCGATTTTGAGAGGCCAGAACTCGAAAAATACGTTCCTCCTGAAGAAGAAACACCCGAGAAGCCAGAAGAAGAAAAAGTTCCCCAACCTTACGAAAAACCAAAGAAAAAGAAACCTGAACCAGAATTGGAGCAAGTTCCTATCGAAAAGGGTATACCTAAACCTCAAGAACCGGAAGAACAACCGGATGTGAAATTCCGAATTCCTATTGGTAAGAAACCGGAAGAAGTTCCTGACGAAATTACGTTGAAGCCATGGAAGAAAGATAAGCCAGAAGAAGAAAAGGTGCCCGAAGTAGAAGCGGATCTTAAATTCAAACCTGAAGACAAACAACCTGAGGAAGAAGTCGAAGAAGAGGTAACTAAGCCCAAAACAAAGAAGAAGGTACCAAAAGAAAAGAAAGTCAAACCAAAGGAAGATATTGAAAAAGAGGCGCCAGAAACTGAAGAGTCACCTGTAGTAATTCCAAAGGTTGATGAAGTTCCCAAGGTTGACGAAGTTCCAAAAGTTGAAGAAATTCCAAAGATTGTTCCAGAAGTTACAGAAGCTCCAGAGGAAGAAGTTCCCAAAATTGAAGAAAGTCCAAAACCGGCTGATTTGGAAGAAATAAAGACAACTGAGGAAATAACCGAAACAAAGATAGTGAAGAAAAAGAAAAAGAAGCCAGCACCAAAGAAAGATGACATCGACGAGTGGGTTGAACCAGAATATGAAAGACCCGTCCTAGAAGCTATGCCAGAGAAAGTTCCATTTGTACCCAGTAAAAAGAAGAAGGAAGACAAACCAGTTCCACTAGTTGCCGAAAAGTTACAACCACTTAAAATCGAACGAAAGGAAGTAAAACCTACCAAATTGGTTTACTCTCAACCAACAGAAGTTGTTCAATTTGCTGAAATAAAACTAAAGAAGGCACCCGCACCAAAACGAAGAGAATCAAAAAGCTCAAAAGTACCCAAATTTCTCCTCAAGAGTCGCATTACAATCATTGATGATTTCCCCTCCAAACTTCAACTACCAAAAATCACAATTCTCGAAGAAAATCCTATTCAAGCTGGAGAACTATCAAGAAACACAGAGGAAGCCCTGAAGGTTTTGAAGAAGAAGTACAAAAAACCGAAATTACCCGAGAAAGAAATTACCGAACTGGAAAAATTAGATCAAGAATTCGAAGAATTGAAGAAGGTACCCTTGGAGAAAATTGAAGATAAATCGATTTACGAACGTCAACCTAAGAAACCCAAGGAGGAAGAGAAGCCCAAGGAAAAAATAAAAATAGGCAAAGGTAAAGTTCCGGAGAAGGAGGAAGAGCAACCGCAAGATGTGAAATTAAAGAAGATCCCGGATAAGGTACCTGAGGAAGAAGAAGTTACTCTAAAGAAACCAAAACCTGAAGTTCCTGAGGAAGATGTCCCTAAGAAGAAAAAATCAGAAAAAGTACCTAAACTCGAACCGGAGGATTTCAAACCAACAGATTTTGAGAGACCCGAACTTGAACAGTACGTACCACCAGAAGAGGAGAAACCAGAAAAACCGGAAGAAGAAAAAGTCCCCAAACCGTACAAGCGGCCTAAGAAAGAAAAACCAGAGCAAGAAATCGAGAAAGTTCCAATTGAAAAAGGAAAACCAAAACCTGAGGAGCCTGAAGAACAACCAGATGTTAAATTCCGAATTCCCACCTCTGAGAAACCGGAAGAACAACCTGAGACTGTTACTCTTAAGGGATGGAAGAAGGATAAACCAGAAGAAGAAGGTACAGATTATTTCCCTAAAGAATCCGAAGTTGTTGAGAAAGAAATTGAGGAAACAGAGGAAGTGACAGTTACCCGCAAACTCAAGAAGAAGAAACCGAAGGAAAAGCCTGAAGAAGTTACAGAAGTAACAGTAGTGAAGAAACATCCAACCGAAGAGGAAGTAACGGAGGAAATAATCGAAGAGGAGGTGACAGTAAAGAGAAAGCCAAAGAAAACTAAACCCACAGAAGAAACCGAAGAGGTTCTTATAAAGCCTCTTCCAGAAGAAGAAAAAGAAAAACCGGAAGAAGTTTCCGAGGATGTTAAATTAGAACTAAAACCTAAACCAAAACCAGTAATAGAAGAAGCTCCGGACGAAATTACAATCAAACAACCAGTTGTTGAAGAAGAGGAAGTAATCGAAGAAGAAATTATCGAAGAAGTTAAAATAAAGAAGAAGCCAAAGAAAAAGAAGCCTGAGGAAGTAACTGAAGATGTCACCGAAGAAATAGTCATCAAGAAACCTTTACCTGAAAAAGAAGAAAAACCAGAAGAGGTCACTGAAGATGTTAAATTAGAACTTAAACCAAAACCAAAACCTGTAATAGAAGAAGCTCCGGACGAAATAACAATCAAACAACCAATTGTTGAAGAAAAGGAAGTAATCGAGGAAGAAATTATCGAAGAAGTTAAAATAAAGAAGAAGCCAAAGAAAAAGAAGCCTGAGGAAGTGAAAGAAGATGTCACTGAAGAAATAGTTATCAAGAAACCCTCCCCGGAGAAAGTACCAGAAAAGACAGAAGAAGTTACGGAAGATGTCAAATTGGAACTAAAACCAAAACCGAAACCAGTAACTGAAGAAGCTCCGGATGAAATTACAATCAAGAAGCCAATTGTGGAAGATAAGGAAATAATCGAAGAAGAAGTTATCGAAGAAGTGAAAATAAAGAAGAAACCTAAGAAAAAGAAGCCTGAGGAAGTAACCGAAGATGTTACTGAAGAAATAGTCATCAAGAAACCTTCACCTGAAAAAGAAGAAAAACCAGAAGAGGTCACTGAAGATGTTAAATTAGAACTGAAACCAAAACCAAAACCAGTAATAGATGAAGCTCCGGACGAATTAACAATCAAAAAGCCAATTGTGGAAGAAAAGGAAGTAATCAAAGAAGAAGTTATCGAAGAAGTGAAAATAAAGAAGAAACCCAAGAAGAAACCTGAAGAAGTAACAGAAGATGTCACTGAAGAAATAGTTATCAAGAAACCCTCGCCGGAGAAAGTACCAGAAAAGCCAGAAGAAGTTACGGAAGATGTCAAATTGGAACTAAAACCAAAGCCGAAACCGGTCATTGATGAAGGAGCTGAAGAGTTGACAATCAAGAAACCTGTCGTCGAAGAGACAGAAGTAATTGAGGAGGAAATTGTCGAGGAAGTTAAAATAAAGAAAAAACCAAAGAAAAAGAAGCCAGAAGAAGTAACCGAAGATGTCACTGAGGAAATAACAATCAAGAAACCCTTACCAGAAAAAGTTGAAGAAAAACCAGAAGAGGTGACAGAAGACGTTAAACTAGAATTGAAACCAAAACCGAAACCAACGGTCGATGAAGGAGCTGAAGAGTTGACAATCAAGAAACCTGTCGTCGAAGAGACAGAAGTAATTGAGGAGGAAATTGTTGAGGAAGTGAAAATAAAGAAAAAACCAAAGAAGAAGCCGGAGGATGTGACCGAAGATGTTACAGAGGAAATAACTATCAAGAAACCCGCACCAGAAAAAGTTGAAGAAAAACCAGAGGAGGTCACAGAGGATGTTAAACTTGAATTAAGGCCAAAACCAAAACCAACTGTCGATGAAGGAGCTGAAGAGTTGACAATAAAGAAACCAATAATTGAAGAGAAAGAAGTAGTTGAAGAAACAGTGGTGGAAGAAGTTACATTAAAGAAGAAACCAAAGAAACCTAAACCAGAAGAGAAGACTGAAGAAGTCACTGAAGAAATTACTTTCAAGAAGCCAAAACCAGAAGAAGAAGAAGAGAAACCGGAAGAAGTCTCTGAAGAAGTGAAACTCAAGAAAAAGCCTAAACCAAAACCAACTGTTGATGAAGCTGCTGAAGAATTAACAATTAAAAAACCGGTTATTGAAGAAAAACCAGAAGAAGAAGTGGTAGAGGAAGTAACATTAAAGAAAAAGCCAAAGAAACCTAAAGTAGAAGAGAAAACGGAAGAAGTTTCTGAAGAAATCACTTTCAAGAAGCCCAAACCAGAAGAAAAAGAAGAAGAACGACCGGAAGAAGTTTCTGAAGAAGTGAAACTAAAAAAGAAACCAAAACCGAAACCAACAGTTGATGAAGCTGCAGAAGAATTAACAATAAAGAAACCAGTAATAGAAGAAAAAGAAGAAAAACCAGAAGAAGAAGTGGTACAAGAAGTTACATTAAAGAAAAAGCCAAAGAAACCCAAAGAAGAAGAGAAGACAGAAGAAGTTACTGAAGAAATAACCTTCAAAAAGCCTAAACCAGAAGAAGAAAAAGTAGAAAAACCGGAAGAAGTTTCCGCAGAAGTGGAACTGAAAAAGAAACCAAAGCCGAAACCAACTGTTGATGAAGCTGCTGAAGAACTAACAATCAAGAAACCGGTTATTGAAGAAAAACCAGAAGAGGAAGTGGTACAAGAGGTTACATTGAAGAAGAAACCCAAGAAACCTAAACCAGAAGAAAAGACTGAGGATGTAACAGAGGAAGTTACCTTCAAAAAGCCTAAGCCAGAAGAAGAAAAAGAACAAAAACCGGAAGAAGTTTCCGAAGAAGTTAAACTAAAGAAGAAACCAAAGCCAAAACCAACAGTTGATGAAGCAGCCGAAGAACTAACAATAAAGAAACCAGTAATTGAAGAAAAAACAGAAGAGGAAGTGGTACAAGAAGTTACATTAAAGAAAAAACCCAAGAAACCTAAACCAGAAGAAAAGACTGAGGATGTAACAGAGGAAGTTACCTTCAAAAAGCCTAAACCAAAAGAAAAAGAAGAAAAACCAGAAGAAGTTTCTGCAGAAGTGGAACTCAAGAAGAAACCAAAACCTAAACCCACTGTTGATGAAGCTGCCGAAGAATTGACAATCAAGAAAATTGTCGACGTCACTGAAGAACAAGAAACTGTCGGCGAATTTACCTTCAAACGCAAATCCCCACCAAAAACAGCTCCCAAACCAATTGAAGAAATATACGAAGACGTCACAATTCGTAAACTCAGACCAAAGAAAAAGCCACGTACCGACATTAAAGAAGTCACCGAAACAGAAACTGTCACCTTCAGACCGCGAACAACAAAAAGAAAAGAAGATGTCGAGCAAGAATTCAAGATCTCATTGAACACCTACGAGGAGGAAGATATTTCCATGTCCGGTAAAGTGCGACTCAAACCAAAGAGACGTCCTCAAACATACTCCGAGGAAGCTGGCGAGGAAACAATTCGTATAATTCAAGAATTTGACGACGACACTGGTCCAATAATCGAAGAAATCATCGACGAATCCGATAAAGAGGAATACAGTATTGATGAATTGGAAACAGACGAGATGAATCTACCATTAAGACGTAAGAAGAAACAACAACCGAAACCCTATTCAATTGAAGAAATAGAAGAAGACGATGTGAAAATGACATTAAAACGTGAGAGGAAATATTCAATAGAAGAGGCTGATGAATCATTAGCTTTGAAATTAAAATCAAAACGACGTCCTTCAACATTCGATGAAGGTTCGATATTTCTATTGATTTACTACTGCTATTAATTATCAGCTTTCTAACACTGCTTTCAGATTGTCTATCAGGAATCCTAACAATTTCTCTGCTGCTAAATTTAATCATTTTTAGTTTCAACGACCAGTGAGTAAATTGCTTCCTTATACAATTCCTCCTGATAAAATTTAATTATTTTTTTTCTTTAGCTGCGAATGAAAAGCATATCGGTCTAAGCAAATATTAGAATTTAGTAATTTTTCGACATTTCTAATATTGTAACTTTTCTGTTCGTAGAAGAAGCTACTCTCAGCATCACCAGGGAAGAAGATATTGTGGAAGAAGGTAAACTTTTATTTATTTTACTTATTATCACCAATAACTGTTCTTTATCAGTTGATTTTCGATTATACTAACTGCTTTTTGATTATGAACTTCTTTTTTGTTGGTACCACTAATTTTGCAAATAGTACCAATAGCTGATTTATGGTACCAGCGGTTTCAAGATGGTACTAAAAGTTTTCTATGGTACCAACAGTTTTTTTCATCATCAAATAACTAATAATTTCACAAATGTTACCAACAGATTTTAATGATACCAATAATTTTACAAATGATACCAACAGATTTTAGTGATACCAATAATTTTACAAATGGTTCCAAAATTAATTATTTGATGGTACCAGTAGTTGCTTGTTGGTACCACCTGCTTTATCACGGTACCAATAATTTCTTGAATAGTACCAAAAATTATTGGTTACATAATTTTTTGTATTTTAGTTACAGAGATCGAATATGTGGTTAAAGACGGGGACACGCTGTTTTCGATTTGTTCATACGTGGCGGAAACAGATGAAGCTATTAATTTAGTTGAAGGAGAACGTGTTTATTTGATTGGTAAAATTAATTTACTACCTGATAAAATATTTTATCCACACAAATGATGTTAAATAATTTTAATGATCTTTCAGAACATACAAACACCGATTGGTGGTTCGTCAAAAAACACTTGACGCAAGAAAAGGGTTGGGTACCAGCTCAATACTTGCTTGATGAAGCTAACTATACACTCTACGTTCAACGGAAACTAAACGAGAAGATTGATAAACTTCCAGTATTTGAAAGTACGTCAATAGAATTTAATAAACTATAAAAAAAGTGTTTGACAATAAATGAATAATACACAACAATAAATAAATATATAGCAATAAATTTATAACTTCTTTAAAACAATTTAAAATGCTTTCAATTCACAATTTAGAGAATGATAATAATTTTAATTAGAGGAGAGTACAATAACGTTTTTTTTCCTAATCTGCAGAACCAGCTCCAGGGGAGAAGGCTTCTGCTCCACGCTTCATTGAGAAATTGCAACCAATTCACACACCCGACGGCTATACTGTACAATTTGAATGTCAAGTAGAAGGTTCGCCTAGACCACAAATAACCTGGTTCCGTCAAACAGCAATCATCAAACCATCGCAGGACTTCCAAATGTTCTACGACGAAGATAATGTTGCAACTCTCATCATCAGAGAAGTTTTCCCGGAAGATGCAGGAATGTTTACCTGTGTTGCTAAAAATACAGCTGGATTTGCTTCAAGTACAACGGAACTAACTGTTGATGCTCCACTATCCGATCACGGTTCCGATGGCACTGGACTTTCTCGAAAGAGTTTATCAAGGTTCATTTTCTCTTCTTCTAATCAAAAACCATATCTTTTCCACTAATTTTTATGCAATTTTTAAGATTTTGTAAATTCTAATCAAAAATCATATTTTTAAATGATTTTTTAAATCTAAAGTTTAATATATATTTTAATACTTTACTCTACTAATTTAATACTTTTACAGAGAATCATCTCTCGCTGATATCCTGGAGGGAATTCCACCTACATTCTCAAGAAAACCAAAGGCAAAATGCGTTGACGAAGGACAGAATGTAATTCTCGATTGTCGTCTGGTAGCAGTACCAGAACCGGAAATAACATGGTATTACGAAGAGAAACGAATTACCAGCAAGGAGAATACAGTGGTTGTTACTGAGAGTGACATGCACATGTACTGCAGTGTCATGAAGATCACCAAGGTTCGAAAGAATCAAGAAGGTCGTTACAAGATCGTTGCCAAGAATAGAGAAGGTGAAGCTACCATCGAAATCCCTCTAAAGGTAACTAATCCCAAAAAGAATTATTCGCTCACTTATAAATTTTAATAGTTAACAATTCATTAATTTAATAAATTTATTTTAACAAATTTCAATAAATTTAAATAAATTTCTTTCCCCCAAAAAAGGTGATGACCGGCGAACAAGAACCACCCGAAATTTTAGAACCACTGAAACCATTTGCCATCAGAGAAGGCGAAACTGTTGTTCTAACAACACAAATTGTCGGAAAACCAACTCCAAAGATCAAATGGTTGAAAGATGGAAAACCATTGAAGGGTGTCACTCCAAAACAAGATGGCGACATGAATTCTCTAACTTTAATTCAACCTACATTGTCTGATTCTG